>NW_009229283.1:0-709 GCF_000690835.1 Fulmarus glacialis
TGCGGGGGTTCACACCGGCCCTTCGCTCCCGGGACGGGAGGGGACGCTGGTGCTTTCGGCGTGTGGCAGTGCTGTGCCTCGGCCCCGGCCTGGTGAGGCCAACCGTCGCCCTCTGTAGCTTGGAAATTAGGGGGTGAAGGATTTTCCTGCTGCTGCTCTGATGTTTCATGTGAGTAGGGTGAGGGGCAGAGAGCTGGAGGGTGGAAATCCTGTCTAGCATGAAAGAAGAAGAAAGCCCGTCCTTCTCAGGAGAGATGCAGGCTGCAGGATCTGCAGCCTCACAGCTTCCAGTTCCACCGTGCTTTGCGGTAGTTTTGTCGTGCTGGGAGCTGGTGTGAGCTCCCCAGCCGCTTTCGTTTCTTACTTTCGCCATAGGAGGGTGGGGGTTGAGCCTTCTCTTTCAAGGCAGCAAAGACTCATCTGCTGCACCACCATGATCTTCTGCCCAGCGACAAACTTTGTATTCGGGTATGCTCTGCCAGGGTGTGTGTTACCAGTTATCCCTGAGCAACAGCAGGTAAAGGAAACAGCCCATGGTGTTACTTCGTCCGAGCGTCTGTACATCTGCACACACCCAGTCAACACCAGTTCTCTGAAGTCCATAAATGCCCAGGCCTGGCTAAAGGTGCTGCTGTTTATTGTTCCATTAAATCTGGACTGGCGCTGTGGTGAAAAGGGGATAATGTAATTTTTGGAAGCGGCTGGTCTG
>NW_009229283.1:724-35794 GCF_000690835.1 Fulmarus glacialis
GGAGCCGTACAAGGAACAGCGAACGTGCCAAGTGCACTTAGCTGCGCTGGCCTGGAGCACGGCGTGATCCTGGCAAACGGTTGCTTCCAATTAATGCCCCTCTTAACGTCTGGGGCATTAACATCTCGCCAGTGAGCCGGTTTTGGGCACAGGTTAGGAGGAGGTGATTTGGTTTAGGTTACAGATGGTGTTTTCTCTTTATTTTATATTTTAGTCTCTACAGAGAAATGGAAAGATGTCACGCGAGCTTTGTCGTGACCTGTTTTGTTTTTTTCCATCCTGATGGTATATGTCATGAGTTCACACGGTTACCACGCTCTGGGTTTAAAGCCTCTCCCCCTCCCAGATGTTTCCGCACTAAATCACAAGTTTCTTTTGCAGAAGCAGAAATTGAGGTCGATATGCAAAAGAAAATACATGCAAGGCCAGTGTCTGGCTGGAGAAATGGTCTGAAGGTGGATGGGAGAGACTGCGGGGCCCGCAGCTATGTCTACGCAAAAATAAACACTTGCTGCTGTCAGCAGGTGCTGCTCGTGGACATGTGTGAGTGGCCTGAGCTGGCTTAAGCCATGTTCAACTCATCCCTGAGTAGCTGCCAGTTCTTTGGATCCTTTTTGTTTCAGCTCCTCTCCATGGTGGGAAGCTGAGCCGGGAGGCAATCTGAGTTGAGCTGCTCCACTAAAAGGCATTTATAAAAAATTTTGTAAAAAATCAAGTTGTTATTGCCAGCATCAAGGACATGTCACATACACTCTTACAGAGTGAGAAGTTGTCATCCTTTGGCCGTCTCCTCTTGTCATAGTATCTCTCTGGGGATACTTCAGTGGTGGTGTTTAATAGCAGCCATTAGATTGGCCATGCAGTAAAGCCCTTTTTATTCTGCCACAGCCCTGTTCTTTCCTCTCTGCTCCCCTGTTGGTGTCAGTGACGGTCTCTGTATGGAGAGGGTGCTTGTTCTTGCTGAGCTTCCAGCCAGAGCTCCAGGCTCTGTGCAGAGGGGGGTCAGGATTCTTCCGAGGCATCTCCTCAGTGCTCTCAATTTATCCCTTTTCCTCTCCTCTCTGGTGTACCAGCGGTCTCCCCTGCAAAGTGTTCCTGTAGTCCCATCTCTCCATTATATTCTTATGGGATTTTGCACTATATGTTAACTTTTTCCCTTCAGTGACATGCTCCAAGCAGTGTCCAATACTATTACACAGACCTTTCCCTTTGAAAGGGAAAAGAGGGATAAAGAGCAAACTTCAGGGACTTCTCACCAGTTACCACAAAAGCTTTTTTGCTAACTTCTCCCATGAGCAGATAGGTTGATGTCATCGTGCTGCCTAAACACAAAGGCAGATCGCGTGACCTCTGTGCCAGCCCGTGGATCTTCCTGTAAAGCCTTTAATGGTGCTGGTACACCTCCCCGTTCCCTTTTGCAAGTTTTCTCTGTTGAAATGCCCCTGTGCATTGTGTCACCGCTGTGGCGGAGTGGCAGGGCTGGGCTGAGGGTTGGACTGGGCTCAGATCAAGCTCTGGGTGCCCAGGTGAAGCCCTGGTGCCATGGCTGAGCTTGTCCTAATGCTCTGCCCGGCTCCGGGTGCTGCCAGGTTGGTACTTTCAGAAGTAACAAACCCACAGGTCAGTGTGCGTGGGCCTGCGCTTCCCTGCTGCTGTTTGCTGGGAAAAACCAGCTGCTCGGCACGGGGAGGGCTCCTGCTGCCTGTGGCTGTTTGGGAGCTGTTAACCACTTGGTCGGTCACGTAAGAAAGCTTTTGGGCTGAAGCGGTGTTTGTGATGGATGACCTGTTAGGTGGGAGGGTTTGGGCACTTCTCTGTACTTAGATGTGCTATTGCTCGAAGGAAAGCTCACGCAGGAAACAATCCTCCACTGGGCTAAACCTTAGGAGGCTTGGATTTCGTGTTTAGCTCTGTGCTGCCTGATTCAAAGCACAGAGCAAGGCAGTGGTTTACCAAAGTGGTGGGAACTGCAAATTGAGAGCTAGGTACTGTTGTCTTTAATTTCTTTAAATGCTGGTCCCACTGAGTTAGAATGGCACCTCAAGTAGCCGCTACTTAGTGTCCTAATATTACTGATCGATAAAAACTATTTCATAATTTAAGTTAGACTGTTATGTAGGGACGCAGAGGCTGCGTAGGGAAGGGTCTCTGTCTCCTGTTCCATCCGGGCGGGGCCTAGCGCACTGGGGATGCAGTAGTCTGAAGCATAAACATTAATAATACAGTGGGTATTATTCAAATGAAGGCTGCCACTTTTCCTTTGTGGGAATAAACCCCTGGGTAATCGCTGCACATACTTATCTGTTCCTATAATTGCTTTCTGCAGAATCACTTCAAAACAAGCGGTGCTGGCAGGATGCTGGTCTCCCTGCTCTTCCCCCAAGTGAGCCGGCCGCTTCGATGCCTCGTCCGGGACTTGCACCGTTGCAGATGGGGGTTGCGTGAGCAGAAGAGGTCTGGCTGTCCCCGCAGGGGTCTGCAAACCGCACGGGCAGCCTGCAGCAGTGACATTACCCCTGTCTTCACTAGGGCTTTGACTTTCGGTGATAAAATAGCCATCATTGACAAAAACGGTGAGCACACTTACAGGGACCTTCTCAGCCAGAGTCTACGCTTGTCCCAGGAGATCTGTAGAGCTCTGGAGTGCTCCAGCAGGGACTTGAAGGAAGAGAGGATCTCGTTTTTGTGTCCCAATGATGCCTCGTATGTGGTAGCCCAGTGGGCTTCCTGGATGAGCGGGGGCATAGCAGTGCCCCTTTACAAGAAACACCCTGTGCAGGAACTGGAGTACGTGATTCAGGACTCACAGAGCGCTCTAGTCATTGCAGCAGAGGAATATGTGGGGAAAATAGCCCCTAGCGCTGAGAAGCTGGGAGTCCCAGTTCTGCCGCTTCTTATGTCTCATGGCGATGGATCCACAAGTCATGCAGCAATGAAAGAGGGTCCCTTGACAACCTGCTCCTCATGGAAAGACAGAGGAGCCATGATAATCTACACTAGTGGGACGACGGGAAGACCGAAAGGTGTCCTCAGCACCCATGAGAACGTGCAAGCCGTGGTGAGTGCTGCTTTCCCTCTGCAAAGCTCGTGCAGAGTTACAGAAGTCTTGGCCTCCAGAGGTGATTCGGGGTTGCAAACCCCAAGGCACAACACACCTTATCACAACCAAATTCCTGCACAGAGCTGTGGGGCTGTATCTTGAAAGTCCTCAACACTTTTAAGGTGAATACACAGAAGAGTGTTAGAGGCTCTAAACCTTGTTCTTTTGGTGTTGCTGTGCTGCAACTGCAGCCGGGGGCATATGGACTCTTCTCCTTACTTTCCTGGGAAGCCGAAGGGATGGGACATATTGTAAAAAGACTGCTTGCTTTGCAGTTTGCTTTTCTTCACTGTGACTAGGAAAGAATCTTTGCCCCTAATTGGAATATAACTTAGCCCAGCCCAGTACAGTACTGTGTGAAGTCTGTGCATTATTCAGCTATATATCCCCAAGGCAAAAAAATCCATTAGCTCTCTGAGCCAAAAGGAATTAAAAGTTTGAATGAGCCTGCTGACTACCTCACCAGTTGGTTATCACTGCCTGCAACTGATAGACTCATGCCATTAGGGAAAAAGGGCAGGGAATACATTGTGCCTTACGGACGCCTCCGAGAACTTACGTTGTTCTGGGTGGTCAGATACTGCAATATCGGGAGTGGTATGAAAGCCTTGATGGATAGAGCCAGGGCTTGGCTATATTGGGCAAAGAATCTGTTCCCTTACAAATATGCTGATCATTTGGGAGGTGGTCTGAGCAGTCACCATCTTCTGTGCTGTCTTGCAGAAAGCCTGAAACCTCCTCCCTGCCTTGTGGAAGAGGGTTGTGAACGACATGACTAAATTCCACTCTTCAAATGCTTTTTTATTTTTAGATGGCTGGAAATAAGCTTTCCAGTTGCTAACGCTGGACTCTGAAGGGCATTGTTCACCCAGAAGCCTGAGGTGTAACGCTTCAGATAATTACCCCTTCATGGCAGAGTATTTTAGAAGCTTGATATACTAATATTTTTTTACTAACATGAAGCCTACTTTCTGTTTATCAGACAGTGATTTTCTGCTCCTACTGACTATCCCTTACAGGTGCTAAAAGCCCAATGTCATCGGTGTCCAAACTATGTCAACAGAGTTCTGGGAAAATTAGTTTTTTTGATTACTGTTTCTGCCAACTCTGCGTGTGCAGCAGCAGGTCCTACTTAAAATCGTTGTTGACTATTTCTCAGTAACGCGGAAGGACTTTGCTGGTATATATGAAGACACGTACTGACAGTATGCAGAAGGTGTTCCTCTTGCATTCTACTGTTGTGGTGGGAATTTTGCTCACGCTGACCCTAAAGGAAAGAAAAGATTTTTGTGCCCAGGCATCGTTCCAGGAGGTCTGGGATTTCTGCCGCCAGCTGTGCCCAGGGGACCTGGGGCCTGGATACCTCGGGCTTTTCAGGCAGTGAGGGTCTTTCCTCCTGCCCTAACGCTGGGTTGTATGTTTTCTTCTGCAGACTACAGGGCTGGTTGAAAAATGGGAGTGGAAGAAGGAGGATGTTATTCTGCACGTGCTGCCTTTACATCATGTCCACGGGGTGATCAATAAGCTCCTCTGTCCTCTCTGGGTGGGAGCGACATGCATCATGTTACCCGAATTCAGCGCACAGATGGTAAGCCTGGAGGGATTGCGCGTTGTCTTTGAAATTCAGCAGCAAGACCCCATGCATTGTAATTAGAGCAACTTTGGAAATAAGTTCTTAAAGAATTCCAGCCTCTTTAGCTACTGGCTGCATGTGGTTCACAAGGTGTTTGTTAAAAAAACGCTTTCGGTTGGACACTCAGTCTGGGGTAAACGTGCTCTTGTGGAGGCTACAACTTGTTTAAGCGTGACTTACAGAATCGTAACGCTACACTGCCCCTCCTGTGATGTTGAGGGTCTCTGGCTGGAGGTGGGCCCTTCTTAGCACCCATGAGGAGCATCTGCACCCAGAATAAGGGTTTTTAATTTTCTAGTACCAGGAAAGGTGGATATACTGGATTTTTCTCTTGCATTAGCAGTGTGCTGCTTGAAGCTATGCTGCTTGTCAGATGTTTCATTTTTAGTAGCTTGCATTTTCCCTTCCAATCCTATGTCCTTGGTGTTTTGTATTACATCACATGACAGAACACAGGCTTTAGAGTTTCTTGCAGCCCAGGTAAGAGAAATACTGGTACGCATCACTTGCATAGAAACATTGCAACATCCTTGTGGAGGAACAAGTGTTAACAGATCTGTTGGTTTAGACTCAGCAATATGAGAGAGAGTTTGCAAATCGAGAGCTTCTGGCAGCCTTGCAGGAAAGGTGGAAGGAGGGAAACCTTACTTGAATGCAGTAGAGACACGCTTATAATGTTGTTTTCTAGCCGAGACAGGAAACGCCAGTCCCAGTGCTCTGCTTCTCTTTTGTTCCTTGCTGCGGTATCAGGCAGCCGACCTAAAGAGAGGAAGAAAAGGGATGAGAAAGAGGGCAACCAACAGTAAGGTAGAACAGTTTCTGCAGTTACCGGCCCCTGGGATCCAGCACCGTTCGTTTACGTCTCCCAGTGTCGTGGGTGGTGTGAGAGACGTTGGAGCCTGCAGTGTCACTGTTAAGGGAGCAATTGGGTTTGCAGGTGCTGGTACCATCTCGTAGCAGAAAGGAAACGTGCGTGGTCAGTACAGAACTCCCTGGGAAAGTGAAAAGAGCCCGTCAAGCCTGTGCTTTGTAACTAAACAGGCTGCTTTACCTGTTCGTATTTATTCATATGCTGGGTGGCCTCGTCATGCTGAAAGGACAAAGTGCAAAGGTGTGGGATACACCCTGAAGTGTTGACTGTGCTGCTGTCAGGGGAGGGTGAGCCCAGGCTCTGATCTGAGCGACTGCAGGACCATGTGATTCTTCATTGCTTATTTCTGCTTCTCAGAGAAGCAACCACAGAAAATGCGCGCTTCCTTTCTTGTTTCAAGATGGCCCTGACACTTGAATACCCAATTGTTGCCCAAGCACTGATCCTTTGTGGGGGAACAGCCCCAGAGTCCCAGAGGGGCAGCTCTGTATTCGCATTTCCAGGGTAAATAGGTAGGATGCTGTGGTAGAAGAAGGCAGGAAGGTCCCCTGGCAGCTGTAGCCAGTGCTGTCTCCTCAGTGGTCACTGCCAGATTGTCTTCCCAGGTGTTTAGAGTGACACCCCAAAAGCTCAGGGTGCAGTAGGGACGTGTGCCCCACCAAAGCCGGGGCTCGGAGCGTGCCCAGCCCTGGTGATGCTGGTGAGGTGGCAGAAGAGCGTGCTGGTAGCCTGGAAGCAAAGCCAAGCCCTCTGGAGGGCGCGTTTCTCCACGTCCTATGCCACCGGTGATTGATTGTCCCTTATACCCTTGTGTTTTTCTCTGCTCTCTCCCGACATCTGCAAATCAATGAGCTGACGTTGAAGGATGGGTTCAGGTGCGGGGGAGCGGGACACCCCCGCCTGCCTTCTCTGATCAAAGCTCTCCCCGAGACTTGACAACCAAGGGCAAGCGGGGACAGTGCTGGAGGGCGTCTGCTTGACCCTGGAGGTTGAACTTGGGCAGGGAGGTCGGCGTGGCAAGCGTGCCTGCTGCAGCGAGTGCCATTCCGGGGGCTCTCAGGTGCATTCGGGCTCTAAAGGACGTCATTTGCTTTTCTATTTTTTTTTATTCCCTTTATTTTTCCGGGGGCCTCCCCTGGGAGCTGAAAGTGGTTTGATCGACACTACAAAGAAAGCACATGAGGGTAAATAAGGCTTTCTTGTGGAGTTTAATGCAAGCTGCCTTTCAGTTCCAGTCTATTTTCACCAGCTGTTTACAAAATGCCCTTTGCTACTGAAATCAGCTTTCAGAAAAGCAGCAGAGTTTCAGTGGAGGATTTTGCAAAAGGAGCCTGAGTTTTGCTGTGTGCTTTTTTCCTTCATTGCACCTTGAGAAAGCAGCCAATTATAGTGTGATATAAAGAAACTCGAATGGCAGCTAAAACACTTGACAGGCTGATCAAAACAAGGCTAGGAACTTACTCTCAACCTGCTGCAGACATATTTAGCCTTGAGTGATACTGGCAAGGGTTCAAGAGAAACCGCAGCAGCATGCCCAATGTGTGTTTGGTTTCTAATCACTAACACTTCATTATACAAAATAAATACTTTATTATTACAGTGTTTATTAAATTACATAATTTGCGGCATGCCTTATAGTCGTGGATACAGATGCCAGTCTGGTTTCGGTGGTGGTAATAATGCTCTTTTTTTTCTTAGAAGACATTTCAAGCCCCAGACCAAGGCTTGCTTGTCATTCCCTGCAGTGCAGTGTTAGGAGGTGGCATCTTTCAGACCCTTCTGTCTGCTTTTGGTAGCTGTCCAAGGAAAGGTTAAAAATCAAGACTGTGGAGTAACCCCAGTGTCCTGACCAACATCCACTCTCTTACTAAAACAGCATCTGATGTCCGCGGCTGCATGCAAGCTATTGCTGAGGCCAAAAGGGCTCATTAAAGTGTATTGGGATGCCTCAAGCGTGAAAGTTGCTGCATAAAATCAGATTCTTTTTATTAAATGAGGACATCCATTACTTTGCACTAGCTACTGTACATGTTATAATTCACTTTATAGCACCATCTGTTAAGACTGTCTTGCTTAAGCTTTTTGTAGCATCTTTTTATTGTAAGTTATTAAAAAATATGGCTGCATCTATTCATCATTTATTAATAAAGGGTTTATAAATGGACCCTTAATTTCCAGCATTACGGTTCTCTCATACGTGGCCTGCGAAGTCCTCTGGTGCGTGTACTCCTTGGGGTGCAGCATGTCTCCACGGGGAGCCCTTCTTGAGTAGTGAGACTGTGGGAGCAGCACCCAGTGCTCCCGGGTGCGCTGCTGGTGCTGGGGAATGACAGCGCTGACCACGGCGGGAGACGTTTGGCGCTGCTGTGGGCATGTAGACTTGGAGAGGGCAGGAGAGCAGCAGTGAGCCTGAAAGTGCATTCCTCCCAGCAGCTGTGTGGGGCAAGGGTGGCTCGGATGTTGTTGTTTTGTTTTGGTTGGGTTTTTTTTTTTTATCTTCCAAGGGTGAGAACTGGGAGGGCAGAAACCTCCTTTGGAGCCAGAGCAAGCCGCAGCCTAAGCATCCCTATACGATCCTCCCATCATAACTTGCTTCCAAGCTCAGTTTACTTCTCCAGCTGCACTGTTCCTGTTCGCAGACAGCCAGCATGTCTCAGCTGCTTCTGAACCTGTTTGAAATGCCTGCCTTTTTTCTTATGCAGGAGTAGAAATTTTAAAGATGCTGGATTTGTACAGTTTTTCTGCAAATTGGTGGCCAGAGGAGAAGAGATTAATGCCTCTGCTTAAGGAAGGAGTGCAGGGTGAGCTTTCTCCTTACTGGGCACGAGAGAAAGCCCATGAGCAAGAGCTTTTTTTGAAGGCCTCTGTGAGCATCGGGGTTTGCACCAAGCAGACACTAGAGCATCCATTCCCCAGCGACTTCCTCTCTCCATCTCCCTTCCCTGCATCGATTCAGTGATGGCTGCTAAGGCTGAGCACACCGTGTGGTGTGACTGTTACTCGATGGAAATGTCAGCAAGGCTGGAGAGACAGACCCAGGGGAAGCCAGGCATCCTCCGTGCTGGCGCTCTTGCCACGATAGTCGCATGTCGGCAGCCCCATTCTGGACCGGGACCTGGCTGCACCAGGCACCCTGCGGACAGGAGCCTTTTGGAGAGAGTTGTGAGGTCAGTGTCTGCTTTGCAGGATCCTCTGCTGAGGTTTTCAGCTGACATGGGTCCACTCTGAGTTTGAATGATAGGAATCGCTTGTCTTTGCTGTGGACCGCCTCTGATCTCACCTTAAGGGAAAGATGTGCTAATAGCAAAAGGCTGCCCGTCAGCTCTTTGCATTGATAAACATGAGATTGGATCCCAGAAGGTCTTTCAGTCTTAAGTGCGGAGTGGGAAATAAAAGTATTCAAAAACATGAAGGGAAAAACTTGCTCTGATGAGTGATGGGGGAAGCTTATAGAAATCTCAACTCTGTGTGGCCTAGTTGTGGCGTGTGCTGCCCGCTTGGCTCCGCTGGGCAGGTTTCGAGCTGTGGTGTGCTGCCTGCAGAATGACAATGCTGTCTGTGCCCTGCAACCGCTTCCATGATAAATATGCCCAGATGCAGATTTATTGCCCTAAAGTTCCAAAAGGAGCTGTTGTTTTGGTGCCAGCGTTACTGCATGTCTGACTTAAGGTGCCTCCAAGGATCAAGCCCTCTAAAAATCATACCCGTTTTATGTCACATGCAAAGCCATCAAAATTGTTAATTTTATTTGGACCTTTCTTTCTAGGCGTTTGTTCTGATGGGAATGATGAGTGCCCAAAGCTAGTGTGTGATTCGGGACTAATTCCCCCGACGTGCTGCGAGCATGCTGTCACCCGTGGCAGCTTTTTCCCCTGGTGGGAGGGTGCCGCAGACCTGATGCTCGTTGAGGTTTTGTGTGTGAGGTGTTGCTCCGGGGTCACTGCTGCATCTTGTGCTTACACCCCTGACTTTCTCGTCAAGACCAGCAGCCTGTGCTACATCCGCGAGCAAACTGTTTGTCCTTGCTGCTGCTGTTATCTGTGCGAACCAGGCTGGGCTGAGGCTGGGCGCTGATGCTTTATACCTTCACTGGGCTGTGCAGGGAGATCTATGGCTCGGCAGTCACGGTTGCCTCCGGGAAGGAGAAGCGTGCACCGCGGTGAGCCTCTCCCCTGGATCTGTCGCCTCTGCAAACGTCACTCTGGGCAGCTCTTTTCGTTTATTTTTGAAAGAAAAGCAAATCCAAGCAGAGGAGTCTGATCTCCAATAACCAAGCACGGCTAAGACGCTGCTCATAGCGTGCTGGGGATTGCATCTCCCATCCAGTTTCAGCTAGAGAAAGGCAATTGTCTTTTCATCCGTTAATGGGAGGCTTCAGAGGAGTAATTTTATTTCAGACTCAAAGAGCAGTCGGTGGAGGGAGGAGCAGGTCACTAGTGAATGGATTATGTTTGATCACTTCTCGCAGCCCTGGCTTTAAAAAGTTAGAGTTTTTCTTCCCGTCTCCCCAGATCTGCCGTCTGTCCTCAGCATCTGTTACGGAGTAATGTCTTTTGATGTGTGTGTGGAAATATAAAAAAATGGAACCAGAGCCTGTCATATTTACTTATATTACCAGGTCCCAGGGAAAGCACTTGCTCCTTTCAGTATGCCTACAGCATAGGAAGGGTTTAAAAGCTTCAGCCTGGAATGCAGAGGGGCCATCAAACTGCACTGATGAATAAATGATTAAAACCAGAGTCATGCAGAGCGCAAACAGTTTGGGGTTATAACAAACATGAGACAAAGCCACCAAGGGCCCAATTTCCCTTTGAAGAGAAGAGTGTTTCTCTCTCTGCATATTGCTCACAAAGCGTCTGCGGCTCGGTCCTTAGCAGAGAGCAGAGCTCCCCTTGATGCTCTCCCATCTCATGTCGTGCCCATCTGCCTTTGTCGGGGATAAACTGACGTCGGACGTGGGTGCGTGGTCCTGCCATCCCTTCGGTGCTTCTGTAGAGTTACGGGAGCTTTCTGTCCTCGGCATTAGGCACAGGGTCTCGCCAAACGAGGAGCTGGTTCAGCTGCGGTCGCGTTGCTGCCTGTTGCTCTCGCAGACGCTCTGAAAATTGCAGGCAGCCCTTTTCCTCGACGGCGGTGTTACCCGCACGGCAGCGATCGATGCAAAACACAAACCCATCTCCCCCATCAAAAGGGAAGTAAAGGGATGATTTAACCTTGCATTAGAGGTATTGTTACTTTTGAAAAGGTTTTAAAAAAAAATCAGTAATAACTGAAAACGATACAATAATTTTACAGAAGAGAGGAGCTGTTGTATCTGTCAATAGAGGTGGCAGCACGGGCTGCCTATTATCTGTTTGCAGGCTGGTGGGAAAATCCATGCTGATACTCACTTCCTTCTCAGCTTTTAGGCATTTTTGCCTGCATGTCTTCTGGCTGTTTTTGGGAGTCCTGTATCAGGCAGTTTTGCAAGATTTAGCATACGAATGGTTGTTGCCACCTTCTCGTCTCTTATTTGCATTAGAAGATGCCCAGATGTTGATAGATTCGGTGTTTTCTGTCTGGTTTACAGCATTGTGCATCTCCCTCTGAAGGTGAGGCCTCTGTAAAGGAAAAAGGCTTTTCTCCTCTGTGTTTGCATCTCTTGCTTCAGGTTCTCTTAGCAGATCTGGAGGCTGGTTGGGGAGGTTGCTGTATGGAAGGACCATCTCTTGGAGCAGCTTGCATGTTCCTCCGTCCTTGGTCGCCGTCATGCCATCTGCGTGCTGGAAGAAACATGTGGGAAAAATCTCACAGCTGTGTCTCACTGGGGTTGTTTTGTACGCACTGGTATAATTTTCTTCTTTTTTTTTTTAATTTACTGGTGGCAAAATCCCCCTGGTCAGCCCATAGAATTGTCCAGATATGCTTTTGTGGAGTGGGAAGGGAAGAAAATCAGGAATGTCGGGCTGATGGGAAAGCTCTTGGGAACGGAGGGCCTTCCGCTTCTTTGCTGGCTCAGGCAGTCCTGTCCTGTAAGCCTGCCCTGGGCTTTCGCTGCTGTTATTGCTGATAGGAAGCTGTTCCCACTCTTGCTTTCTTGCAGTTAGAAACTTTTTGTTTCTAGCCCTTGTTTATCTTAAAAGGAATCTTGGTCCATCTCCTGAACATCTTCCATGGGAAGACTGTTGCTTTCCTCGTGTCCGGTGAGCACTCGGTGCAAAGTCCGGCAGCCCTGGCATGCAGTGCCGTGTTTGCCTCCTGAATCCATGGCTTTTTAAAAGCACTTGGAGTCCTGAGGTATCAGGTGAGCGAAATAAAATGGAATGACGGGCTGCCGATACCCTGTCCACAGGTAATCGGTGTGGTGACGGTGACACATGGCATAACAGAGGGGGAGATTGATTGTGCTGCTCTAAGCCTGACGGTGTTAGAGGATGCCGAGCGCTGGAAGGGCAAAGCTGGCCTCTTGCTATGAGCCTGTCCAAGCCCCGGGGTTGATTGATTAGTCCCAGGTAACGAGACTTTTCCAGATCCTTCTCTCAAACCGTGAAGTTATAGTTATAAAACAGAAATAGCTGTTACAGCTGGCTGGGCAGTGACAAGCCCTCCAGACAGCTCGGGGTCTGTGGAGGGCTTGGGGCTGCCAGCTTTGTACCATGGCTCGGTGCTTAGTACCGTTAAAACACATGGGTAGGATCCAGATTTGGCTGAGCAGGAGCAGAGCAGGTGGAGATGTTTGGCTGTCAGCAGATCACCCCGGCAGCTGGTGGCACAAATCCAAAGGCAGCTGCTTATCTTTAGGAAAGGGGCTGTTGCTGGGGCAAGTCGTACTGACACAGAAAAAGCTGCTCCCGTGGCTGGAGTGGCGGTAGGGAGGATTTTATCTAGGGTGGGAGTTGAGCAGGCGTGCGAGCACAGGGGACTCTGGGGTGCGAGAGAGATCTGCTGTTTCTGGAGTGATGGTTTTGTTTTTTTTTTTCAAATCCAAATCCATGTGAAAATAGCTCTGCTGCATGGCCAGACTGGAAGTCTGCCTGCACTCCCCACAGCTGCTCTGGACTTGTGAAGGCAAAAAAAAAAATCACACAGCAAGGACTGAGCAGCATCTGTCTCCCTTCAATTCTTTCGGCACCGTCCTGATCCCTGCTTGCCATCGCCCGTCTCTCCCTGCCCAAGGCAGTGGCTCTCGGGACCACCAGGCTGAGGAGAGCAGGTCCCATGCATTCAGCCCCTGGCTTTGGAGAGATCTTTCTCCATCCTGCTGCCTCCAGTGGGAAAGATATTGGGGGATTGAAGAGAAAAAGATCTTTGGGGAAAGACGGTGGGAGGAGTATGGTAGGGGTTAGATCCTTCTAAATGCAATTTTGCCTATTCCGACTTGTTTTAGGGGATCATGCTGGTAGGTGGGGTTTCTGCAAGGGAGTGCGATGTTCCCTCTCCGGGCATGTCACCCATCGGTCTGGGCAAGTCATGTTCCTCCTCTGCTTTCCCTGATGCCGAGGGGACCTTGCAGCACTCATGTCCCAGATCCCGAGGTGTCCGGGGGGTTTCCACCTTGTGCATTTGTCTCGTCCCATCGAGGACCATCTCTGGGCTGGGAGGCACTATGAACTCCCTTCTGTTTGGTGGGATAGTGCCTTTGTCGGATGTGTCCTGCTCTATTAAGAATAACAACATGGTGGTGGTGGGGTTTTTTTAGGAGCTGATTGTTCTGAAGCAGTGGAGTGAGAGACATGGGGGGAGGCAGCGCCAACGCAGCGAAGTATAAAGTAATGAAATGGAGCCCAAGCGAGCAGGACGGAGGGGAAGGGGGCAGAGTGACAGCATGAAGGAGAATCACTTGTTCACCTTCAATCAATTCCTGCTTTTTCTTGCTGTCGCATGCGCCTGTGTGCAGCTGAGCATGCTTGGGCAGGGAGGGGAGAGGCGATGTGCGTTGTCAGGAGCTGTTAGGAAATACATTTGTCAACAACGGGGCAGGGACCGGAGCGAAAGGAAAGAGGCGACCGTCACCGTAGCCTTTTATTTATTGATGGCTTTAGATCGTTGCTGTCTTGGGAAGAGCTTACCTAGGGGGAGGAGTGGCAAGGTGTGGGAGGAATGGGCCCAATTGCAGTATTTATGGCTCCTACCCGTTGCTAACTGCTCCCAGCTGGGGCTGCTCAGCCAGGGCAGCAGCCGGGGGTTGCTTGGTCTTCATTCCCCCCCAGCAGAGCTGGGTCCTGGAATTTGCCCCAGTTTTAGTTCCCACAAATTAGCAGGCATTGCAGCTGAAGAACATCTGTCCCACAGGGACTGTTCCTCTCAGGAAGAGCGCGGTTGGTGAAGCTGCCCTCCTGGCTACCTGCTGTCTCCTTGGCAATAAGGGGCATAATGAGGGTTGGGAGCTGTTGTTCTGGACGTGGATGAGGTGCACGCCAACAGGCTGCCAGTTGTTTGTACTTTCCAGAAGCCTTAGAGAGCAGAGGTTTGACTGTTTGTGAGCAACCCAGCGTGGCTTTGCTTTGGATAAGTCTGTTGCACTCCTGCACCTCAGTTTCCCCTTGCACCGTGTGAAGGAGTGGTGGTGGGGCTCACTGCCCCACGAAGTGTTTGCAGAGCCCTCATTTGTGAACCTCTTCAAAGGTGCTGAGGAGTTAGCATGACAGCACTGGCGATCACTTCCCTCTACACTTTATACTGAGGTGTATTTTTATATGTGTATGTTCCCTTTCTTTCTAGGTTTGGAAGAAGTTCCTAAGCTCCCAAGCTCCCCGTATCAGTGTCTTCATGGCAGTGCCCACTATCTATGCCAAGCTGATAGACTATTATGACAAGCATTTCTCTCAACCGCCAGTCCAGGATTTTGTGCATGCCTTTTGCCAGGAGAACATCAGGTAGGTGAGCAATGCCCCTCTGGGCAGGGGCTGCTGGTGGCTGGCTGTCCCCATGGTGGATCTGCTGAGGTTTCTTTTCAGCATCGCCTCTTTGCAGTGCTGGTTGTTGTGCTTTAGTGTCTCTTTGACAAGAACCAGGGTGACATTATTTAATTATGAGCCACTCTTGCGTGGTAAAGCCAGAAGGGGTCTGCATGCTCATTATATGTGTCACCCTACATAACACAAGACTAAGGACTTTGTCCTGCAACCTGAGTTTGTACTGCAGTATCTCTCTTAGGAGGCTGTCCCATCTTAACTTAAAACCCATATCAGGCAGAGAATCTTCTATATGTGAGGAACATCCTTGGTAGCAGTTAAAAGGCTTTTGGGGCTTCTGTCTTAAGGTTTTATGTAGGAGCTTTATGTAGCCCTGTGTTAGACTGCAAGTTCCCTGGAGCAAAGGTGATCTTGGATACTTTCTTATATGGGGTTTCCTTGTGCAGGTTAATGGTGTCAGGCTCAGCTGCCCTGCCTGTGCCTGTCCTGGAAAAGTGGAAGAGTATCACTGGGCACACATTGCTGGAGAGGTATGGGATGACTGAGATTGGGATGGCGCTTTCTAACCCTTTGCATGGAGTCCGTGTCCCAGGTAGGAGTTTCTAGAGGGTGCACGCTGTTTGGAGGCGTTTGGCTGTGAAGTGCTCTTGGGTTTTCTCATCACAGAGAATATACATCCAATCGCCATTTGTCATGTTTGAGGAGCAGGCTATGGTAGGAACAATGATGCTGGCAGGGGAATTGGCGTTGGGAAGCCAGGAGGGGGCATGGGTGTGTGGGAAATGGTTGGTGGGTTTCCCTGGGATGACGAGCCATGGTGGATTGGCAAAGCTGTGTCTGTAGAGCTCACAGTGGTGCACGCTGACCCGACCAGCCAGGCTCGTTCTGTCTAGGAGGCAGAGTCCACATTGATGCTTTCTTATGTCCAAAGTCTTAGCAAGTTCAAGGACGGTGATGGGACTGCATGTTCAGCTCCTGCTCTATGAAGCTGTATTCGTGTGCAGTGTTGACACAGGATTCCCCTTGCAGCAGTTCGTGTCCAGCCGATTGGTACTGAACATTTAAAATAGGATGTCTGCTCACTCTTATTTTAGTGCAAGTTTCTTGACTCTTCAGGAATTAGAAATTGTCACACCTCGTTATACACTCTGGTTCTGTTCTCTCCTTGTCTTCGCTCACTTCTTTTAGCTACACTTTGTGACTCCTTTCAATATCTGTAGTTTATGTAACCTAGAATTAAATTGATCTGAAACATTAAAAATATGAAATGCCCCCACCCTCCCTTTGGTTAAAGACGTGGCCATCTGTCTGCCGAGCAGCCCAGCCCGCCGCTACGCCACCTTCTACTCCTTGCATGCTGTCTGTGCATGTGTGGCACCATATGCACCATCTTGGTCTCCGGTGTCTTAGGGGACCGGTGTTACCCGAGGGGGCTGTCCTGGGTGTCGTGGCTTCCCAAAACACCCCAGTCCCACCCCAGTGCCACTGCAGGGATCGCACAGGGAGAGGAGAAACCATACCTCCCCAGCACTGGCTCCTCAATCTCAGAACAGCTCAGGGGCAGCACAAAATGCAAACTCTAGTTTACTTCTGCAGTAGTTTGCCCATCACAGCTCAGCCAGCGTGCCCTTCCCCCAGAAGCCCCATTCCTGCAGGCAGGAGGGGGAAGCAGGCAGGGAAACGAGATTCCCACGTACGCGAGCTCGAGCTCTCCGTGAGCCCCACACTGCAGGGTGACGGCAGAGATCATTTTTGAATGTCCCTGTAGCCTGGTTATATTTGCTTTTCATTCATCTCCAGGAGGGAAAATGAGTGGAGGCTCTAGAAATCTCCCAGGAGACAAAAGGAGAAAGGAAATAAGACTGAAAGCAACATGGGCAAGACAGACGTTGGCACCCAGAAGGGCAGCTCCTACTCCAGAGCTGGATGGCCATGCTCCTGAACAGAGCTGGGCTAGGGTCCCTGAGGGTACCGGGGTCTGCAGGGGAGCTGGGGACAAATCCTCTTGGGCAGCCACAAGCAGAGGGGCTGGGGATAAAGGCTGGCTGACTGTCACTCCAGCCGCTGTCCAGGGGCTCGCTGCAGCCCCGAGAGGGAAGAGAAGCATCTCACAAAGGTGTGAATCAGCAAGAGACCTTACAGAAGGAGAGCTATAATTGAATAGGCTTGATTAATTTATTTCAGGAAGTGTCAGTTGGGAAGCAGATGGGTGAAGCTGAGGCATAATTTACTGGAGCTGAAAAAGCTTTTGATATAGTACCCCATTAGAGGCTGGGATGTAAGGTCACCAGGTACCACAGAGCATCCAGTGCGAGAGAGTCAACTGAGAAATGCAGTGATGGGCTGGGAACAGAGGCTGGGCAGGAGGAGAGTGAAGTATCCAGAGAAAAGACCTCGGACGGCACCGGTGTTATGGGGACAGATGCTGGGCAGTGGTGACCACAGACCCATGTGCTGGCCAAAGCGATTACTCGCTTTATTTTGAAAAAGGAGCGCCGCAAGTGTGGCACTTTACCCTGTGGTTAAGTCCAGGGATCCTCACACTTGTCAGGGGACTTCTCCTGGAGTGGAAGCAGCACACATCGTTCTCTGCTGCTTCATGAGCCTCTGAGGAGAGGTGCTGGGGCTTCCCTCACCCGCTTTCACCCTCTTGGTGTGGCTGGGGAAGGGTCGAGTCCATGTCACCCGTGTCACCACCAGTGTCTCTGGTAGTGTGGCACCGCTCTCCACCCGCAGCACAGGTCTGAAGGGGCAGGGGTGGGCTTTAATTTCCGGAAGAAGAAAAGATGAAAGATTTGAAAGATAAATGTTTGCTTGTATATGGTTAAAACCCTGCTTAAAATGCCTCTGTTTTCACCAGCTCTCATTCTAATCCCCCTGGTGCTGTTACTGTGAAGGGAGATGAATAATTCATGGATGGAGAATGCCTCACTGGGCCTAATCACCACTTTAATTGGAGGTTTAGATCAGAGGCGGCTAATAGCTCCTACAGCGGGGACTCCGTGTATTGTTGACAGTGAGATCGTTGAGTGCCTTATCGTTGGCCTGTTTCAATTCTCCCAGGACACCACCGCACATAACAGCATCGAGGTCCCCAGATACCGAAGGACACAGACCGCAGGGCCAATTAAATTTATCTGGGAAGAGCTGACAACTTTTTTAAAGAGAGGAGAACCGGTGAAAGAATAATAGTGTCACTCCTTCCTGACTGCAGCCCGGCTGATGCCGGCTGAGCTGACACCACGGGCATGTTGCCAGCATTTCTTAACATTCAGGAGTCTGCAAATTGGAGAGAGCTGGGAGGGAGCAAGAGGGGAAGGAGCAGGGATTTCTCCCCAGTTTCCCCTTGGGATTATGGCTGGGGACAAAAGGAAGCCAGTGCTGAGTGTTGACCCCCTTCTGATCACGCCCGATTGCGATCTCGGTGAAGCCAGGACCTCTGGTGCTGTTCCTTTGGGAATGGGCTCAACCTTGCGCTGACCTGTTGGAGTCGGCATGGCGCGTATCTTGACACAGCAGATGGGCCTGAGAAGCTCTAGTCGTTGTCTTTGCAGAAATTTTATTAATACTGTCAGGTTTGTGTAGCTCTAATCAACATTGTGAGCATTTTCAGCCTTTACAGATGTTGATTTCCAAGTTTGTCATTTTTCCTAAATACCAGAAAGCCTTTTCCAGACCGAATGTAAGGAAACAGCTCCGCGCAAGGGACTTATTTTACATGTTTGTTTTACTTTAGCCAAGTAGGAAATAATTTGTCATGGTGATCTGAAACATGTTGCCTTCTCTGTGTCTTCAGATTTGTTTGACAGCACTGTGCTGATCTTTGGTATTTCATTCTCAAAGACTGAGACTAGAAGTGGGCACTAACCATTTAGTCCTGCTGCCCATGAATCAGTCCATTATATTTCTGCATTGAGGTCGGTAGCTTGCATACAGGGAAGAAGCATCTTCCAGGAAGGCATCCATCTGATCTTGGTTTGAAGGCTTCCAGAGACGGCAAATCTGAGAGCCCGTGGCAGTTCGTTGCACTGGTTACTGCTCCCTCCATAGGCTTTGCAAGACTGACTTTGCAGTGTCTGCCTGCGGTCCCTTGCCACGCCTCGCAGGCAGGTCGGAGGCTGTTCGCACAAGGCGTTTTTCACACTGGAGAAGATGTTCCCATAGAAGTCTAGAAGGTGGCTTCAATCAAGCTTGATGTGCAAACATTTGGCGTGTTCTCCATGACTTGTAATTTGCTTTCTGAGTCCTCCTGGAGTCTACCATGGCAGCTACCAGACTGTTTAAAATACATAAATACCTCTACATGGCACCTCAAGGCACTTCTGGTGACTTCTCCTGGCACATGCTTCTCCCTCCTTACCCTGCTGCAACTCCTGGCAGCGTCTGGCCATCAGATGAGAGCAGCCCAAGTGATGCTTCTGGTAAGAGAAGGACCTGGCTGCGTGTTGGTGACCTGAATGCCGAAGGCGATTTCAGGCTGAACAGACACACATCACAGAACTGCCACGTCGCTTTCTGTTTATTTCTTGCCAGATTTGCTAATTGTTCGGGTAGTTTCGCTGCAATAAAATCTCACTCCTTCATAGCCCATCTGCTCTTAGCTGATCCTGCAGGGATGCCATAAATCTGGGCTACGACGACATATCGATTTCCATGGCAACTGACCAATGTAGCAAACAAAATCATGATGTCACAGATATCGGATCTCCAGGACTTGAACAGGAGAACGAGACTAGGATAGGGAAAATGCCACTTGAACCCAAATGCCTGAAATACAGACGACAAGGAGAAGACAACACTGGGCTCCAGGTCCTGCACACCCTGCTCTAAGGACTTTCCAATGTTGGGCTGATCCTGCTGCCTGACCAGCAGAGCTAGAAAGCCCCACCAACTGGAGACTCCCCGGGGGGAAAAAAAAAAATCATCTCTTAAAATAAAGAATAGACTTACCAATTTAAGCCTTGACCTGTCCAGTCCTCCTGAGCCACAAGTTGCTCTGTGCTGATGTCCCTCTGCACCCTGTGCAGGTTTGCATGCTCAGTGTTCCTGGCTTGCAGGGCATGAAAGTCACGGGCTTTATCTTGCAATGAGAGCCGTCTTGTGCCATTGAGATGCAGAGCGAAACCTGCTGAGCCAGCAGATGCCCACAACTCCTGGTTGCTGCTGAGCCTGGAGTCCCTCATCAGACAGAGGTCGCAGGAACAAAGCTGCCCTTTCTTCTGTGCTTTCAGATGCTCACCAAGAAGAGCATGCACTAAACCAAGGGGTGGGAATGCTGCAGGTTGGGGAGCTCTGGGTCGCAGGACCATCTTGGAGCTTAATAGTAGTCGTTTGTGACACTGTGTCACGTTCCCTGGCTCTGAAAATTGAAACCTGCGGAAGAACGGTGTGGTTTTGATCTCTGCTTTTCTCCTATGATGTTTTATATACAGTGTATTGATGTCTCATAAAACTGAGGTAATCCCTTGCAATTCTATACAGTGTTAAGCCTTTGCCTTTTCTGTCAGGCCCAGGCTATAGAGAAGCAGCGAGCCACTGTAATCATCGTGCTCTTTCTTTTCACATCTTTGTGTAGGTTTCATGGTGCTTTTTTTTTTTTTTTTTTAAAAAAGACAGCTTCATTACTGAGCTACGAAGCTGTGCTGATGTCTTCAAAGACTGGCCAAGAGAGACTGTTCAGGGCTGGAGACACATTTGTTTTCCTAGGCGTTTCCAACACTGCCTGCTCAGCGAACAACGGCGTATTGCACTGCAGTGACATTTGCTTGCAGACATACGAGGTGATCGAAGCCTTCCTGAAGGGTAACCCCCTGCTAGGAAGTTCTTTAGTGCCAGCACAGTCTGCAGATGCCATTGATAGACGAGCAGCTGCTCTTTTGCATCTTTGATTTTGTTGTTTCCCAGAGGCTGTCCACTGTTTCAGTCTTGTTTTCCTTTGCAGGTTCTGTGGGTACCCCACTTCCAGGGGTGGAAGTGCGCATTGCCACTGAGACCTTGAAAAACGGTGGTCGTTCCTACACCATCCATGCTCAGGGAGACGAAGACAACACACAGGTAGTGCTCAGCCATGTTCTCTGCTGCTTCACTTTGTCTCATGAAAAGTTCTCTTCTCCCCAGCCCTTTGAAGCCCCAAGGATTGAGGCTTGCTCTGCTGTTATTCCCAGGAACTCAGTGATTCTATTTAGAGTTTTCTCTTTCTTGTGTTCATTTATGGCTTACTCTAGCCGTGGTACTTTGTGGACCACACAAGTGTTGTCCTTGCCTGCAGAGAACAACATCTGAGAGAGAACACCCCCTGCATGGGGGTGGGAGGGAAAGGCTATGGTATAAGGGCTATGGGTTATGGTATAAGAAGATGATATTGTGTCTGCTGAACTGTTGATGGCCCAGAGGAAGATGATGGGTTAAGCAATGCCCGGCCTTTGAAAGCCAGCTCAAAAAATTGAAGTCTACTGCAGAAGGTAAGAACAAGGCATTGACAGGAATTCAGATGGACACTACTCTGTCTAAAGAGTCACCAAATAGTCTGGAGGAGAGGATGAGTGCTGGAAAATCTAGAAATGGGGTATGTGTTTATTTCACTGGGTTTGATCAGGATTTTAGCAGTAAGAATTGGAAGGGCGGGACTGGTGGCCTTGGGGGTTGCATTCATTTCAAAACGGCACAGGGGGAAACCCATCAGGTTTCCATGAAAGTCCAGCTCCATGCCGAGCTCCAACTGCCAAGTGATATCTGCATCAGCCATTCTGGTATCTCAGAAGTCAGATATCCTTGATGGTGAAGCGGTTGGGCCCCTTTCCCCATGAGCTTCTCCCACCTTGGGGTGCTGTGTGTTGCCCGCTGCAGAAGTAGCCCCCAGCCCGAGGTCCAGGGTGTCCTGCTGCCTCAGCCCCTTTCTCTCCCCACAGAAACAGCTAACCAGAGTCTGCATTCCTATCCTGCCACATCTCCTTTGCACCCTCATTGTGGGTGCAGGTCACGTCGCCTATGGCAGATCAATAGCCAGGTGATGTACGGGCTCGGCTGAGTAGATAGATGCTGTACGTGCAAGAGAAATTACGCCAGCAGTCGTGTGCGGTGTGGGTGGGAGACAGGCAGGCATGAGATCCAACCTGAAATAGATGGCTTCACTCGTTCCTCTGGGGAAATAGCTTCTCATCTAGCCATGGGTGCAGGTCACGTCGCCTATGGCAGATCAATAGCCAGGTGATGTACGGGCTCGGCTGAGTAGATAGATGCTGTACGTGCAAGAGAAATTACGCCAGCAGTCGTGTGCGGTGTGGGTGGGAGACAGGCAGGCATGAGATCCAACCTGAAATAGATGGCTTCACTCGTTCCTCTGGGGAAATAGCTTCTCATCTAGCCATGTACATGCCAAGGGTTCGAAAGGAGCTTCCCGGTCTGTGGCAGGCTGTACCAGAGACACTGCTGGTGTAAGTACGGGTGAAAGGCTCGAGAAAGCCTTTTTTTCTCTAGATTATCTGTGCTGGCAGCTGGAGGAGCCAGTGGGACCACGGGCAGCCCCGCATGTGGGTTGTGGCCAGGCTGTAGCAGGTTGTGTTCTGCGTTCTGAGGCCGTAACAGGTTGCTGGATCCCACCCCAATCGTGCAAAACGAGCCCAGGGGAGAGCTGAGAGGGAGCACTCTGGCCAGGGATTGTGGCTTTTATTTAAAAAAAAGGTTTTCTGCTCTTTATGTCACTACTCTTGTGTGGCTGGGCAGTGGGCAAAGCAGGAGACCTGGAGCGGCCGCTCCAGTGCAGCACTCGGCACGTAGGAAGCTGCATCCCGTTCTTATCAGTTCACTGGATGAGTGTTATGTTTCACGGTTTTGTCCCCTCATCCTGGAGTTAGATCTTGGCCTTTTTTTTCCACTTGTGTGGAACTGAGACATGAAATATAATGTGTCCATTTTAATAATAATCCTATAATGCTTTTTTTACCCTAAGGGATCCCTAGGCGCTTTACAAATTAGGTCTCAGACACAAGAATCCCCAAAGTGCAGCTACTTCCAGGATGAAATGTGGACGCTGTTCTTCTGAATTATGAGAGGAAAAAATATGTAATGTTTTTCTTCTGCTCAATACTCCTTCCCTTTCCTTCTGGTTATATTGAGTGACTGGAGAAGAAGGGGAGCCCAGGTGACCTGTGTCTGGTGCTGGAAGCCCACCATCCCCCAGAGCTTCAGAGAGCTGAGACTCACACAACTTCTCTTTTCTCTGGCTTCAGGCTGCTTGAGTTTATATTTGGGGCAGAGGAATTGCCCTTTTATCCCAGCTGTTCCTCACATACACCCTTCAGCCCCCAGCGCGGGTGGCTGAGGTCCATACTGATGTCTCACAGTGCTCCCAGGAGCTCCCACCAGCGCTGGCGTTGGCCCCGCGCCCCTTGCTGATGGTTGGCTTTCCGTCAGGCTCTCCCTTGGGGGTTTTTTGAGTGTTCTGGTGAATTCTCAAGACATCAGCTGGGGAGGGTGATGTGAGGTGATAGAGTTTGCTTCTCGGTGTTGGCTGATGGGTTGGTCCCTCTCTGAAAGGCTGTCCCCTTGTCCCACCTTGCCCCTTGTCCCAGCTTTAACTGGGAGTTTCTTCAGGCTGAAGGGAGACAAATGGTCCTATCTGCTTTGGGCCGCCCTAGGAGACAGTGGCTGCCTGGGTACCTCCAGGACATCCAGAGCATTTCCAGGAGCAGAACGGAGCCGGCTGCCTCTGTCCCTGGGACTGTCGGAAGGGCCATGGCAAGGTGGGAAAAATGGTCCCCACTCTGTGTGTCTTGGCACAGATGGATGCATGGAGATGCCAGAAGTTTGGTTTTTATATGGCCTGGGTACGGAGTGTGACTTTCCGGAGTGTGACTTTCCATTGCGTGGCCGCACCGTGGCAGGTGGCAGCGGTGCTGGCACACCTCTTCTCCCAGCGACGGTGTAATTTAACTGCTTCACACCTGCGGTCGCAGGCAGAAAGCCTGACCTGCTGCCTGTTCCTGCCCTGAGATGATGCTGCTGGCACACTGTGTGCATCATGCTTGGTTAATAATTTATGTCAGAAGAGAGTACGTCAGTGGAATTTATTTAAAACAAGGAGGATCTGACAGTCCGAGTGCTCATCACGCTCCACCAGTCAAAGAAAGGCCTGGCTTTGTTTAAAATCAGCTCCTCCATGGCAGAGGGGCTGTCCCTGGGTGAGAAGACCTGGTTGGTGTCACCTTCCCTGTCTGCGCCACCAGACGACCCTGGCGTGGCTTTTTCCTTGTGTCTTACGAGAAGGGATAAACACGTATTTCCTCACCTCCCTCACAGGAGGGCTCTGAGGCTTACAGCACATTGGTTGATTGAGGGCTGGGAGGTCTGTGGTGTGGAGCCAGCAAAGGCAGAGGGGTCCCGGTGGAAGGACGGTGGTGGTGGGGCCGGTGGCAGGAGGCACGCAGCCCTCCCAGTACCCGCACTGCCCGGGTTTGATACGAGCATCCCCAGCCCCATCCCTGCTCCAGGCATTTCTCTCTGGTTTGGCATTGACACTATGAAAAATTACCAAATGTCACATAATGGATTGCTGGAAATAAACACCTCCCGGCAGCCAGGCCAGCACAGGGAGCGCCTGCCGTCTGCTTCCATGATACGACTTTCAGGGCAGGGACCTCTCCGTACACGGAAAGCACGGTGCACGTCTGTGCCGCTGCACCGATAATAATGGAAGTGCCAAGCTGGAGCCGGCCGCGGCGGGGGCATGGGGCAGTGCCGTGGGGCAGCCGTGCCGTGGGGCAGATCTGGTGGGATACTGAGCACCCCGGTAGGAGCTGGACTCCAAGCTGTCTCTTCTCACCAACTTCTCGGCTCCTGCAAGCAGGTGATCTTTGTGCCGGGGGTTAGGCGCGTTGTCAGGGCAATCTGCGAGGCGTTCACACCTTGGCTCCACTGTGCAGAAACCCTCCTGACTGCGAGCAAAAAGAGCGCCTGCCTTTGCCAAGGAAATTATTTGCTTAGCTGTACGGAGCCTCGCAAGGTCACCGCCTTCCCCGCTCGCGTTGGGCTGAGGTTTCTGCCTTCTGCTGCCTCCCCACAACAGAAGACAACAGACTTTCTCTGAGCTGTTTCTTCCCCACTAACACTGTCTCTCCCGTTAGATGCTGGGGGATCGTGCCGTTTCCTTTCACGTTGTCACCCTTTGGACATGCTTGTGCGTCCTACCGTGGTGAGATGCAAACAGGAGCTCGGTGGCATCATGGCAGTGGCAGAGGAAGGTGTGTGGGTGGCGGGAGCGGGGAGGTGGGGAGCGTTTCTGCTTTGCCATCCGGTAACTGCCTGAGCTTGCAGCAGAGGACCGCTGTAATTTGCAAAGCTGGTTTCTGGCACACTGTGAAGATCAATAATCTACTTAGCTGAAAGTTTGCTGGATCTCTGTTCTTCCCTTCATTTTCTCCCATCCCTTGATTAGAGTGCTGGATTCCTTTCATGCACGTGCTCCAGCCCACTGATCTCTTTGCAGCTCTCATGAGCCTTGTGCTCCATTGCATGCAGTTTGCTCAGGTTTTCTAGCTGGTTCTTGTGCCACTTCCTTGCTATTATTGCTGCACCTTGGGCTGTGAGCTGGTTTCCTGAGCTGACACGGAGTCACATGCAATCAAGCTGTTGGTCGTGCCCTGCGCTGCTTTCTCCCTTGTCCTCTTCACTGCCCAGGCTTGGCTTTATGTTTCCCCTTGGCTGACAGGCAGCAGGATGAAGCTGCACCATCGCTGCCAACACCAAAACGATGTGCTCCAGCCTGACACAGTCGCTGCACAGTCTGTTCCCAGCCAAGGATGCTCTGCAACCCATGGTGGGGCAGCGTGGGCAGGAGGGCGGCACTCCCCGCCTGCACCCTGACACAGTGTCCCCCACCTCCTCCCTGCGCAGGAGCGTGGTGGTGCGGAGCGTGGTCCCCTGGAGAGATGCTGTCCTTTGAGGGCTTGGAGAAGTGCTCCTCCTCCGATACATCCCTGGGGAGCAGAGGTGTGGAAGTGGATGTCTGGGGACGGCAGCAGCTTTCCCTGCTTTGAGCCATCCCAGCTATTGCTCCTGTAGCCGCTCACGTCCGAAGCGGTTCCTAAACATTTAACCTGTATTAAGCAGCTGCCTGTTGAGCTCATCTGATCCTATAGGATCAGGCTCTTTACCCAAAGAGCCTGGGTGTTGATGTAGGGGAAGCTGTCAGCGCTCCTCCTTACCCACGGCCCCGGATGCTTTTTCTCCTGCTTTTTTTTTTCCCCTTAACTTTTTGGCAGCCCAGGGATCTCGCTCTCTCCATGCCTGGCTCCGGCGCACAGGAAAGGGTTACAGCTTTCCAGCGCCGAACGTTTCAGTTTGCTTTGTTCAGTGCGATGCATATTTCATACGCTTAGCTTCCCAGCTGGCAGAGGCCTGGAAACCCTGCGAGCTGTCGGGTATTGTCTCTCTCCTTCTTTATTTGTTTGTTTGTTGGTTGGTAGGTTTTTTGGGTTGTCATTTTTGTTGGATTTTTTTTTTTCCTTTTCCAAATTGCTTGCTCACAAGAAAGCCCAAACCCCAGTCCCTGACAATAGGGGTCTATCAATAGATAAATGGTTTCACAGCTGTATCTAATGCAGTGCTCTAGCCAGGGCTTTTATGGCGAGTAATTTTCTCATGATGAGGCTGCGAAGGGAGCCATGCGGGACGTATGGGTTGCAGGAGCTGGCAGCAGGAGGACGCTGCAGCCATGGGCTTTTCTCCCCCTCCAAAGGTTGTAATTATCTCGTTGTTTATCCATATGCAAGCTGTCGTCCTGGACAGGAACCGGCTCGGCTGCGGCCATCCCTCCCAAAAGCCACCAGCATCTCCTGGCCCCTCCTCCCTGTGCCCCCTGCGTCTCTGCCATCTGCTAGCAGCTTGCTGCTGGTTGCCAGCACCTCTGCGGGGCTGCGGGCATTGGGGGCAGCTGGCACCATCACCCTTTGTTAAGGCCGGAGGTCGTGGCCGTTGATGCCCCTGTGGAGGGGACCAGGAGTGGCTCCACCTCACTTGCGTTCATCCCAGATCTCTGGAGAACCGGTGGGGAGGTGCTCAGTCATCACTGAGCTGCCGGGGTTGTCTTGGAGGCTTTCTCCAAGGTCTAGGCACCTCCGTGGCTGCTGCCGATGGGTGGTGTGGACTTGGGTACTTGGCACCTCTCTGGGCCAGGTCCCACATGGACCTGGATGTGCATGTGCACCTCTTGCGTGGTGTCTGCTCGTCTCATCCATCCAGGTATTTTGAAACGGCTGGTGCGAATGTACCTGGCTCTTCTCCTGCGTGGAGCTCCTGAGGCTAGAGATAGGCACGTGGCAGCCGAAAAATGGACAGGTATGGACATGCTGGTGGGGATGTCACCGCCTGGCCCTGTCTCTGGCTGACCCAGGCAAGCATCCTGATTTGTTCCTTTCCTATCCTGATCAGACCTCAGCCTAAAACAGTTTGTTCTTTGTCCTCAGTGCTCGTATGCTTCCAGAACATCTCTCCTCCCAATGGTACACTTCATCTGTTTTCTTGTCCCTGCTGCATCCTATCCTCATGTACTTCTCACAGGTCTCTCGATGGTGAACCTTACCTCCAGCATCCCAGTTCCATCTCCCATAAGCAGCTCGCTGCTGTAGGTGCAGGACATGCCATATGGTGCTGAAGCCTCGTAGGATGCCTTTACCAGGATGCTCATTCAGGGATGAACCGTTACTTGGGACTTGGGGTGAAATTCAAGTTGAGCTACGGAGAGCCGAAGGCTGGCTGACGAGCCTGCCTGGCTGACGAGCCTGCCTGGCTACCATTAGGTCTCGCAGGATGCTTTGGCTTTATCTTCTCTGCCTGGGTCTTTGCCCACCTCATGAATCTTGCCCTCAACCCTGTGATCTCTCCCATCAATAGCCATCTCCCGGGCAGGCAGCGTGAGGAATATGTTGTTGAAGGCAGCCTGGATTAGATTTGCTGTTTTTCTTTTATCTATCTGCAACATCAGTCCTCAGGTTTTCTGGCACGATCCACCTTTGGTAAACTCGTGCTGCATTTTTTCCCATTTTCCATTTGCCTCTGCTTCTTCCAAAAACTCCTTCCAAAGCCCCCGCAGCGTTGGACGCTGCAGTTGTGTATGTTCCAGTTAGGATTTCTGTTTCACCATGTTTCTCTCATCTCATCAGTATCCTGGTTTGTGTCCTGCCCAAGTAACTCAAGTTTCTCCACTTTGTTGCCCAGGCTGCTTTCCTTACTGTATAAACATTTGAGCTGCTTCTCATTGATCACATCCAATTCCTTAGTCAACTCGGTCAGTAATTGCATTCTCATATGTATTTATATCTCCTTTCTTCTTTCTGCCTGTCCTCTGATTTTTTTTTTATTTGTGGCCATAGCTGTATTTTATTTCTTCCTGGTAGTAAAAGTGGAGGCAGGGATTATGTTAGCATCATGTCCCTGTGTTTCTCAGCTGAAAACTTTCCTTGTCATCACAGGAGCAGCCTTGATCACAGAAGACTATTTCCTTGCACGTTCAAATTGAATCCATCTGTCAAGAGGAACCCTCTTTCCACAAGTGTTTCCTTTGAGCTAACCTCTGCCATAGCACCTCAAAATGTCTATTAATCTCTCTATTATAGTTTTATGCTTTCATTCCTCCTTGTAGGGAGAGGAAGACTTGGGATATGTGTCCTTGGTCCCCTTCACCAGGCTGGCAGTGTTGGTTCTCCCAACATGAGGGACAAGGGATGGATTCCTCCCTGATCCCATCATGGCTGGTTTTGGTCTTCAACCCTTTTCTGTATCCTTGCCTGTGCCAGAAGAGCCTGGGAGACTGGGGTGTTCATGTTTGGTGTTGTGAGGCATGGGATGAAAGCAGGTCTCCTGCCCACACAGTCGCTGGTGCTTGTTTCTACTCAATATTTGCAACATCACACCTGAGTCCTTGGGAGCTGTGGGTTCAGCCCCTATACTTTCAACCTGCCTCCTCCCGTGACACGGTTTTTGGACCTTCATCAGGTTGTGGAGGCTGTTGCCATCTTGGAGATATTTGCCAAAGAGCCTTGGTCGTGGTGCGGGAGATGCAGAAGCAGAGACCAGAAGAAAATAGGACAGTCCTGCCCCAGAGTGCTTTCAGCCAAAGGGAGGAGGCACCGGCCGCTGCGGGACGGCTTAGCACAAGGAAGCAATTAGAGGTTCTCGGGCAGCACGATCGTCTGTAGTCACAGCACATCACAGCCTCCCTGACCTCGACTTTTAAGTGAGGGTTATGAAAAACGAACTGAAGGTGGGCCACTAATTGAATCCTTGCCTGGTCCTCTGCCTGCCCCTGAGCGCAAAATCAGAGCGGGCGTTGCGAGGGCACGTCAGGAGCCTTCCTCTAATGAAGAGAGCTGAGGGAGTGGGAAGATGTGCTGACATCTCGCCTCGTTTATCATCTTCTGAAGCCTGCAAACAAGAGGGATGAGAACAGCAGCGTGGAGAGCTGTTGGCATTTCTGGAATAGTGTTACACATCTAATTTATGGTATTAATATAGATCAAGAAATTTTGGGTCTGTGGAACAACTGCAAGGAGGACTGACCTTTCCCAAACTTGGGTTGTTTTCTGTGGTTCTTCTGGGATCATCTGGAGTTAATCAGTCTGGTAACTTTTAAAAATCAGTACTGCCTAAAAATATATACAATCACTTTTGTTTTCAGTGGAGCAACATTTACTGTAAGTAGAGGGTTGGGTTTTGAAAATAAGTTTCAGTGTTCCAGCTCCACTGTGCACCAGCCTTGCTTTTAAATTTATAACCCTCTGAAATGAAAAGTAAATTGATTGTGTTATTCCCAGCCCTTTTATAAAAGTTAACATTGCAAAAACAGATGTGAAATGTGGCCTCATAGATTACAGTCTGGGCTTGGGGTTTTTTGGTTGGGTTTTTTTTTTCTTTCTCTGTATTGTGTCCCCAAGGAGCAGAAATCTGCCTTTTTCCAGCAGGAGGAAAATTGTTCTGTGTCTAAATTGCCTCCTGCTTGCCTTCTGCAGGATGCTGCAGGACACGGAGCTCAGAGGAACGATAATGCTTTTACAAAACCATGCAACTTAGCAGGGAATTTTTAATTATGAATGTGCATGAGAGTTCAGATTGCCTGGGAATTTGGTAATGCTCTAGCAAGCCTCACACCTCTAGGACATCCATTCAAATATGGCCTAGGGTGACAGTGATTAGAAGGCACTGTGGAGCGGATTATTGGTCTCCAGCTTCCTTTTAGGAGTCAGGTGAGGATGTCCTCACCTCCCTCACCACCCACCACACCAGTCCTGGATGTAGCGTGCTTTTCTGGTCTGGAAAAGCAGGGTCTGGGCAAAGCCTGGAGCTCCTGTGCTTTCTCCAGGTCGGTGGGGGCTGAGCTGTTGGGTGCCGTGTTGGGGCAAGGCTTTGCTGTATTGCAGCGCTCTCAGGGCCACCAGAATCTTGAAGGGGTGAGTGAGTGGTCTCATGAGGGACAGGGAGTGTGTCTGGAAGCGCTGATGGCAGGTAAGCTTCTGCAGCAGTGTGGTGGTGAGCATGGCAGGGCATCCATGCTCCGCAGGTCGACCCTGGGCTGCAGGGAGGGAGGTGGGGGACAGTTCTTCAGGCTTCGTTGTATTATTTTCCATGCTGTGGTATGTTTAAAAAAAAAAAAAAAAGAAAAAAGTTACTACTTTGTGAGAAGTGCTAAAAGGGCTCCATCACTTCCATAAACCTCACACGTATAAATTATTGTCTTCTATTAGTCACTTAAAAGGCTAGGTTGCTTAATTATTTTGATCACAGTAATCACTTATTTACAAGGTGGGAAAAGTGCCAAGCACTTCCAAGCTGAGCAGCACAGTAAGTCTGTGGCAGGGGAGGCAGGGCTGCAGAAACATTTCCTTCCTCCCCACAAATGTAAATGCTTTTGCTTTTCCTGGTTACACCAGTGATGGTGCCCACCCCGAGCACACCCCGGGTTCTTCTCTCCTGCTCTGGCAGCAGTGGTGGTGAAGGAAGCTGGGCTGCCTGGAGCCCGGGGTGGTGGGAGCTGCAGGAGTGGGCTTGGCTGTGGGGAGCTGGTTCTTCGTGGAGTGAGGACTGCGGAGGAGTCGGGAAAGCAGGCTGTGGCTGGGTAGGAGGGTGGAACAGGGAGTGGGGACCCAGGGATAGAAGTGTAAGTAGGGAGGAGTAAAAGGAAAATGATTTGAGATCTGCAGGCCCGTGCACTGCCCTTCTGCTCCACTTCACCCCATCCCGGCAAACCACTCATCTGCAAATGCACTGCCTCGCGCTTCTGGGGCGCGAGAGTTGCAAGGTCCCTCCTGAGGGAAGATGCTCTGATCCACAGCCTTTGGCACTGAAGAGGTTCAGATTATTATTTTTTGGGCGGGCAAGGGGAAGGAGGGGTCTGGTAGAAGTTAAGTGTGTCCCTGTGAAAGCTACTGTTTGCAACCTGAAGAAGGTGTTTTGTTTTTTTTTCCTAAAAGCTTGTCTGCCTTCCTCCCGATCCTATCAGCCCAATAACGAGTTATTACCTCCCCTTCCAAGTCTCGCCTTCCACCTTTCACTCTGTGTCTTCCTCATGTTTGTGCTTAGGAATCTGCAGTGCTTCCTCTGCTTCCCAGCGAAAGACACGCTGCTCTGAGCCTACCTCCATAAAAGCCCCTAATTCCATTAAAGTCCATTACAAGCTCCTCTCCCGCAGTTCCCGGAGGAGCGCGGGGCAGCGTATATCAGAGACCGCAAGAAAACAAATGGCCACTTTGAACAAATCCCAGGGCCGCTTGCCAAGCGGGGATTCCCAGCTATTTACAAACCACCCTCGCGTCCTCCTAATAAAGAGGTAAAATGGAAGCAGGGAAAATATGCATTTTATAGTCACCCAGATTTAGTCCTTCAAAGGATTTATTACAACCTTTTATTTTCATGCGTGGAAAATGTAATCTTATCTAGTATGCCGGCTGGCCCAGCTCAACTCACCGAATCGGTATTACAGCAGAAAGCTGTCAAACAGCAACCTTCGGGGGCACGCTGTGCGTGGGTGTTAAAGTTGCTCGAATGCATTAAAGCAGTTGAAATGTGCATTAAAATATGGCACTAGGAGAGGAGGATATCTGTGCAATTAGCAATCTGATGCTTTCAGCAGCTGCTTGCAACGACGATGCAGTGTATCAGCAATGGGTGCCACTGAGATTTGACAGAGGAAGGAAACAAACACAGTAGCCACGCTGCTGCCACAAAAGCCCCGCTTTCAAAGTGGGTTAGCAGCCAGCTAGCTTGGTGTATGTGGGATTTTAGCAGGGATCAGATGCAAGGGGTTGTAGGAGATAAATGCCTTGAACCTTGAATTTTAATTTATGCTGTTTGCAAGCAGCAGAAGCTGCTGGCGCTGGGGTGGTTTGCGTCCCCTTTGCTATGCTGGGGAGCAGTGCCAGTGACATTCGGAGTTCAGCAAGCAAAATCCTATTAAGATAACGTCACGGCCTTTCTGTTTTACTGTTTGCAAGCCAGCCATAACATCATTAAATTACACAACAGGGAGGTGCCTGCTGCCAAGGAGCTCTGCTCGAGATAAGATGTGGGTTGAGTCGTTGCCAAAAGTTGAGTTGATATGACAAGAAATTTGGAGCTGATTCAAGGCTTGATTCACACCAGACATCGCGGCATGCAGGTAAACACTGTGCAGGATTGGTCCCTGGGGCAGCTCTGCTGCTTTGATCCGGGGCACGGCGCGGGTTGTGCAGGTGGGACAGTATCCGGCGCTGCACCGTGCAACGCCTGTGCAGGGCAGGCTGGGGCTGAAGACGTTTGTCATAGCCAAATTTACACCCGTTCTTGTGTTCAGCGCCAACAAGCAGAAGACAACATCTGGCAGGATCTGTAGGTGAAGCTCAGGCAGCTGCTCACAGGTCTTTGCTGTCCTTACCTCCGCCACCCCCTCCCCAGCCCTTTCGGGGGTGTTGGAGGCAGCCTGATGGCCAAAGGGATTGACTTTGGAGGCTCACACTAGTAATTAAAACACCTGTAATGTGAGGGCAGTTCTGATAGTCGGTTATCTTAGCTGAGATGGGGCGGATGGGATCCAGTGGGGTTTGGAGGGAGGTGAGCGGGGTGGAGTTGCCCCCCAGGAAAAGAGGTGTCACTGGCAGGGTTGTAAGGGCTGCGTTACCCCATGGGCAAAACTGGAACCAGGAACACCAGGGCACTGAGGTGCTCAGGGAAGTTGCTTGTTTTGTGGTGCCATGGCCGGACTAGCAGGAAAAGGAGTGAGGAGAAACAGCTATAGCGTAAAACTACATGCAGCCTCTGTAGCAGCACTGAAGCCCTGCCTTGCTGGTCCCTCTGCATCACCCACCGCATCCCTGCCACGCTTGCCGACGCAGGCTTTGTGCCTCTTGTCCTTTTGCTGCTGCAGGTATGGAGGTTTGGTCCTGGGCTCTCCTGGATCTCAGGTTTCTCTGTGTTGTCCTGCTTGTGGATAGTCTGGTCCTCAGGCTCCCTCTTTCAGATCACCAGGGGAGAACTCATCCAGCACCATCCTCACCTTGCCATCGCTTAGCGAAACTCCTGTCATCAGCATTAAGGACCTTTTTCTCCTGCAGCATCTTCCAGGCAGTGGAGATGATGCACAGCCAGGGCTCTGGGGCTCAGCCCAGCCCGGGACACACGGCGGCATTTAGGCGATTCTGTAGAAGTGCCTGGGCTGTATGTGCACAGAGCCCCGTGTCACCCCACGGGACATCAGGAAGAAATTACTTAAAACAAAAATTGTGCCTTAAAAGCAGCTTTCTAAGCATTTTCCATTAGAGAAGCTTTGTTTCCATCAAAGGCTGCACAGAGACACGAAGCCTACCCTGCCCTGGGATTCTGCCTGGCACTCCAGTTCTGCTATTACTGCTTTCCCTTGCGGCTGCGTTTCTGGCATTGCTGACTTTCGGGGTCCCCGATGTATCTCGTCCGTGTTGCAGCAGCTCAAGTACAAAGTGGCTTGGAGTTGCCGTTACCGGAATGTTCTCTGCAAAGGGATGGAGCAATGTGCACAAGCACATCTCGCAGTGACCTTCCATCACAGCAGTGGCTTTGCACATCTTCCCTGCAAAGGACTTTAGGTTAACACCGTCCGACGAGCAGTGCGTCATTCGTGCCTCTCGAGTGTCTCATCTCTTAGCCTGCCTGCATCCTTATAATTACAGAGCCATGTATGTGCAGGGGAGATGAGATACCGTGCCATGCCAGGCAAGTCTGTAACCTTCCTGCGATTTTTCAGCTTCCGTAACAGCAGGATATTTGTGTTGTTGCCGTAGAAAACCTGCCCGTGCAGGTTTGCAGGGTACCGAGTTGTCACCACAACCGTTGCCTTCCAGTGAGCCTGAAAGGAGCCGCATGTCCCCGAGAACAAATCAGATGGTGTTTCCTGCCACCTCCTCAGGAAAAAAAAAGTGTTAGATTGACAGTTTTGGAAAGTGCAGTTTTCTATCTATCAACAGAGCAGACAGCAGCATGGCACAGTCACGGGAGCGCGTCATCCCCTGCCTCCCCCCGCCTCGCAGCGGCTGCCCTCCCGGCTGCATCGCCCGGCTGTGGCGGGCAGGAGGACAGTCCTCTTCCCCGAGGACACTGCAAATCTAGTACGTCTAGGGCAAGTGGTGGTTGTGCCTTCAACATCAGAGCAGGATCTGATCTCCCAGCTGCTGTGGGACAGTGGTCCGCGCTTCCCTTCCCCGGGGAGGGCAGGGCTTCACCGCTGCCAGCCCAGCGACAGGTTGCTGCAAGTGCCAAGCGGTGCAGCTGGTGGCCGGTGTCCCCTGCGGCTGCTATTTCCACGGTTGAGCCATCCGCTCACCCTTTCAGCTTGCTGCTGTCACTGCAAGATACGCAGACCTGGAGGGCAGCAGCACTCTGGGGACGGGACACGGAGTTGTCAGGGATGCGTGGGTCTTTCAGGAGGCTGGCTCCGTGACCTGCTTTCATCCATCCCCCAAGAGCCTCCGCCGTGGGGAAGGGCAGTCTTGCCAAAGAGAGACAGGAGAGGGGCTCCCTGAGCGGGTGGGTGCCCTGAGCGGGGTGCCTGCAGATTGCAAAGCATGACACGCTGTCTCTGCTGATGCCCCCCCCAAGCATCCCACTCCCCGGACCGTGCTGAGGCTCCAGGGGCAGTGAGTGGGGATGGGGGGGTTTCCCAAATGGTTTCCAGGGGGAGAACGTGACCCTGGCAGAGGCTGATGGGTGCTGCGGTGGGAGCAGGGTGCAGAGAGCTCTTGAGAAGCCAGTCTGCATCAGGCCATCCAGGGGTCAGAAAGGACCATCCCTTTCCCAAGAGTATTTATCACATGTTTGCATGCAAGACCGCTCCTCTCCTTTGCCAGCAGCTGGAAGGTGTCAGCCTGCCTGGACTGCCGTTCCAGGATGGCAGTTCTTGTTTTCATATAACACGGATGTATATTTTCAGTGGTTTTGAATATTGAAGGTGCTTAGGGGAGCCTTTCCACCTGAGGAAAGAGGTCCTGCAGGTGGGCAGGCTGCGTCGGAGGTTGGTAAAGGCTGGGAGGGCAAGCATGGGTCCTGCTTGTCGCCCACCATGCTGCGTAGCAAGCCGTGG
>NW_009229283.1:35850-49060 GCF_000690835.1 Fulmarus glacialis
GTGGTGGGGGACAGGCGGTGGAGGGGAGGCGGCTGCAGGGACGACTGCTCGCTGCTGCTCCCCAGGATGCATTCACTGTGTGCTTGTCCTAGGTGACACCGGGTCTCGAGGGGCAAGAAGGGGAGCTGCTCGTGAAGGGACCCTCCGTCTTCCGCGAGTACTGGAACAGACCCAGAGAAACAGCAGATGCCTTCACGCCCGACGGCTGGTTCAAAACAGGTACCGCGACGGCTTCCCCGCAGCGTCTGGCAGAGGGGGGCAGCCGCTCCGGTTCGGCCCCTGAGGTTCCCCAGCTGCTGGGGGGGGTTTGGAGATGGGGGGTCACAGCCTGGCTGGGGGTGCACGCTGGGCGTGCTTCCAAACGCTGGGCTCAGGGAGGGGCTTCGCTTGCGTTGGCCATAATTAGTCAGCCAAGTAATGGGGTATGTTTGAAGTTGCTTGCTTGTAAGCATAATATACTGGTGCTTAATGTTTTCTGGGGACTTCAACTTTGCAGATGGGTGGGATTTAGCTTAACTTACACGGGGACCACGTCAGTGGAAAACCCCCACTAAGCTCCGAGTGCTGGATCCGTCCTGCCTCCCCTCTCGCCGCCGGCGTGGTGTCTGCGGGGGAGCTGGCTCTCCTGGTCATGGCTGAGTGCTTAAAGACAAGGTGTGTAGGGTCAAAGCCATGAGCATGGGCAGTGTGGCTGCGTGGGGTGGGCTGGGGTCGTGGGCTTGGCCGCTGGGCTCGCGTGGGAGCTCTTCAAGGGACCGTCATTTGTCAGTCAGAAAATAGTAATTGATGGAAAGCTGAACTTCCTGGGGAAAAATCACAGCGGGTGTCTTCAGGGAGCGGTTCGGGAAGAGGTTTTGAAATGGCCAGAACATCTTTTTAAAGTGAAAAGTTGAGTCTTCCAAATAAAGAGACCTTTTAATTTGAAACCAAGGCTCATTTTAATTTTACATGATACATTGTGGAAGTGCAAAGGAAATGTTTCTTTTTTGGGGTTTCTCAGGACTTGCCTTTCCCTTTCAACTAAGAGAAATGGTTCTGAAACATGAAATGTTTCACCGCTGGTATTTGCTTCTTTCAAATCAAATTTCACCAGAAGATAATACCCTAATAATAACAGTACCTATTGCAGGTGGGTCCTGTGTGCGCCTTGGTACGTTTTATCAAATATTTACAAACAGAAAAAAGATCCCGTTATCCTGTGACAGCAGATGATGCTGTGGGACTGTCCGTACCTGAAGCTGCTGTGGCTGGGACGGTAGGTTCTCAGAGGAGAACTCTTAGGACTAATCCTGCCCATCGTGAGGGATAACAAATTCAAGAGCATAGCAGGCTGAAGACCTTTCCCAAATAGAATAGATGTGACAGATGAATAAGTTATGTGCTTCAAATCACACCTCCGCTCTGCGCGTGGCGTGGTGAGAGGTCAGAGACCTCCTCGGTCAGAGGTTCCTGTTCCCCGGCGCCGTTCTGCAATTTAGATTAAATACTAAACTGGCGGCGGGACGGGTTGGCAGGCTCTGGCCCCGGTATCGCGGCGTGCCCACCCTCCTGCCGCCCCCGCCGCCGGCCAGGAGCCGTTTGGGCAGCGGGGTAAATACAGGCAGCGCGGTTGCACCGAGCCCAACCGCCGATTAATCTTGCCAGTGCAGAAGGGTGGGATGGCTCATGGCTCATTTCTGCCTAACCTTAACATGTACGCAGCTCTGACTTTCCCATTCCCCTCTTTTACTCTGTGTTAGCAGTGCCATCGAGCCGGGAGTCAGGCTGGATTTCTGATGCCTTCTGTGTAATCTTATTTACGGTTCTTGAAGAAGCTGTGATTTATTATTATTGTTATCCCGAAGCAGATGTGGAGCTGCCCTGCCGGCAGTGTCACCGCGGGTCCCCATCCCAGGCGGGTACCGCAGGCTGGGGCTGGAGCCTCATCAGGCGATGTACAGGGTGCAGGGCAATCAGCTTTAAAAATTTTTTTAGTCAACAATCCTGATGAATATTTCAGATGCAAAGGAATAGCATGCATTAATTATTGCAAAGAGATGTCTTTAGGAGAAAATGATTTTGAAATTCAGTTTAATTTCATTGTAATGCGCTGCAAACAGGAAGGGAGTATGTGTGTTTAATTGGCTCTCGGGGGTAAGGCCGGGAAGATGGCATGCCTTTGTCACAGGCCATTAGTGATACAGACTGCATAATGAGAGAGTACAATCAGCTCACAGCTGCCGGCTCCTACGGGGAGAGAATGATATTAAATAGAAATCAGTATAAATTAAACTTAACCCTTTCACTAGCTGAGTAAAGCTCAGAGCTAGAAATAAGGGGGGGGAGCGGAGACAGGCGTGGGAGGCTCGGGCTGGGTCGGGGGGTGCCTGGCCGACCCCCCCAGTGGCAGACCCCCGGCCAGGCTGCCTCCCCGACGTCCCCCACAGCTGCCTAGGGAGGACAGCAGGCTTTTAATTCTCTTCCCCATCCCGTTCCTCCACTCTTTGCCTTTCTTTCCTTTCGTTCCTCTCCTGACCGCTTGCTCCGTCTCTCACGGATGTCGGGTCGATGGGGCTATTCTTTTCCCCAGCCTCATTTAGCTGGCGGTGCCGTGAGCGAGCCCCGCCGCCCCTTGCTCACCCTGCCTGCCCCTGCCGCGATGACAGCCTTTGGGGCTCACTCGGAGATGGCAAACGTCCCTGCGGTGGTAAAAAACCACTTCAGGGAACCGAGGAGGTTGTGTCCCATCATAGCGACCGGGATCTGGAGGGTGAATTACCCCCATTAAGCAGTGGTGGGTAACTTTAGAGTGGAGATCGTACTGGCAGAATCTGAAAGAGGCAAAGCCTGGCCGCTGCCAGGCTATAATCTGCTATATCTGCCGTTTGCAGGTCATACAGGTCAGTGTTTTAAAGCTGAGGCTGCATGCATGCGCATAGTGCTCCCGAAATGCAGGCGATGGTATTTCTGACTCTCTGCTAGCATTCCTCTCGCTGCTGGACCCTCGTGTGGGTTCCCACCAAGTGACCTACAGGTCACCTAAAGCAGACGATGGTGTGATTGCAGGCGGTGGCCGGGTCCCCCATGTCCCCCAAGAACATGGGGAATGTGCGCTAAGCTGCGGCAGGGATGAAGTTTGGAGAGGGTAAACTTGGAGACAGTGCGGATAACTCCTCAGCTGTCATTGTTAATGGCAATCCAAAAAAACAGTGGGTCAGCAAATGAAGGATAATTACTGCAGGGATAACCCTGGCATGTTGCACCTCGTCGGGAGTCGGTCTCTGGAAGGGCACTGCTCCGGGGTGGCACCGCACGGAGACGGGGCACACGGGGAGGGATGTCACACGGTTGGCACTCGCCGTACTATGAAACAGAAAGCGGTGTGATGTCTCCGCATGCTGAGCACCAAACGCGGGCTCTGTGCGTACCCTTCCCGTCTCACGAGGTGGCATGTCCTACTGGTTTTGCTGAGTATAGTCAGTTTGGGGCTCTACCTGGGTATCCATCCAGAGTTTACACACACAAAGCCAAGAGTCACTGCAGCTCATTCCCTCCTTTCGTTTTGTGATCGGAGTTAACCTGGAACTGCTGCACGGGGCTCATGTGGTCTGAGCACCGGTTCCCTTCCATACCTGCCCCCGGGGTGAGGGATGGTGCTCAAACCTTGCAAGGTGCCTGCTAAAGTCTTTCAGCGGGTGCTTTTCTGGGCTGCCTCCTGAAATGCAAGGCTCACAAAGGAATCTTGAATTTTTAAGTCTTTTCTGGCTGCAGGTCATTTATTTCCTCAGTATTTCCTCAGGCCAGTTCTCTGTTTCTGGTTGTTGTTCCTGTAAATTGAGTTATCATGGTTTTTTCCCAGAAATTATAGGAACCAAAAAAAAAGAGCCAACACTTACATGGCAGCAGTCATTTTCCTTTCTGATTGACAGCTCCTTTATTAAAATCACCTTTTCTTCCATGAAACTCTCTTCCCCAAGAAAACAACCTCATGTTGAGGATGGTCATTCCCTCCACGATAGGAGGAAAAAATAGCGACGCAGACTGTGGCCACCAGCACTCTCTCCACAGCGTGCTCCTGCAGCTCCCTGCTCGGTTTCTAGGGAAATCTTGGAAGGACCAGGCATTTAGTGCAACAACTGCAAACCTGTGTTTCCTCCCCCCGGGACGAGCGGCAGACACCGTGTGTGCGCTGTGCGGGAAGCCTGTGCAGGCATCCCTCTGCAAATGTGCCTGTGTTGTGCCTCCAGTTAGAGAAGGAGCAAGTATGTGTGTATGTGTTATAGGAAGAAAAAAAAGCAGACAAAAAGGCATGATGCTGCAGTGACTTTTTGATGAATTCAAGATCATGGCTCTTTTGAGAAGCATCTGAACTCGTGGTGTTGCGTAGGTGATTTACTGTTGCTCCCATCCTCTTTATTCCCTCTGATTTGCACCGTTGTCTGCCTGTCTCTCCGTCTCTCTCATTTCCATCTGAGTGAATTTGATTATTTTTATTGTATTAATGCTGTTGACAGAGCTGCTTAGATCAAAGTCCCCTCCAGCCATTTCCAGGGAGACTGCTGGGTATCCACCTGCTGTCATACATCCAGGCAGCACCGAGCCCTCGGAGACAGAGACAAACCCAAAGGAAAAATGCCTACGGCCGTCTGGCTCCTGTCGCTGCGATACCTTCCCAGCTGTCCTGCACCCCGCGAGGTGCGAGGCAATCTCTGAGCACACTCACATGCCGCTGAGCAGGAAGGAGAGAAGAAAGAAATAAGGAGGGAGGAAATTTTTTACAATGAGGGTGGTGAAACACTGGCAGAGGTTGCCCAGAGAGGTGGTAGATGCCCCATCCCTGGAAACATTCAAGGTCAGGTTGGACGGGGCTCTGAGCCCTGTCCCTGCTCATGGCAGGGGGGTTGGACTAGATGACCTTTAAAGATCCCTTCCAACCCAAACCAGTCTACGATTCTATGAGCAATCGCCGAGCAAACCCCGGGAGCTGGAGGAAAGCAGCAGACAAACACCAGCTTCTCTGGTCATCCTGCTCCTTGATCTTTATTCACCCACCCCAGCTTTGTGATGCTCGTGTCGCTCAGGCTCTGGCACTGTCAGATTGTGTTATCTGTGCCCAGGAGGCAGCGATCGTCAGGCAGCGAGCAGTTTTGGAGTCATGAGCAAGGGGGCAGAGGGTTTGGGAGCGTGATGGAGTTGCACAGCTAGGTGCCCGGCGCTGCCCATTTGCCTGCACATTTTCCTGCCGGCGAGGGCCGGGCAGGGTGCTTTCTCTGGAGGAATCTGGCAATGCAGTGATGTGCACAGGGGGAGTGATACAATCAGAAAGCAGACTTCTCCCCGAGGGAAGGCCGGCTTCCATTCACATTTGCCCATACATCCAGAAAATTAGAATCTGGTGTATTCAGGGAGATTTATTTTCAATTACAGGTTAAGGCTGAGACATGAAATAGCACCGGGTTTGAAAGTAGTGCATAAATCCTGCAACAAATCCATGTATCTCAGCTCTATATAATAAGATTTTATTGATTGCTATATTGTATCTGTCAGAATAAAACTCTCTTAATGCATGCATCAGGATGGAGAAGATAGAAAGCTTGTTGGTAGTAGAATCTGATTCAAGAATCAATGCACTTTGATTAATATGTCGTTAAGAAAGTAAGAGTTATTTAACTTGTTTGATGCACATTTCAAAATGATGACTCATATCTTTTAAGTTTCTTTCTTTAAGCTGCATTTAAAAAAACCAACCTTGTAGCTGGTTTACACATTGCTAACTCCTGGCTCATCACTGAATTTTTGCTAGACCCTTTTACACAGGTCACAAACCCCCCGGACTCCCATTAACGATAATTCCTGTGGCCCAAAAGACTTCCCACATGCCGTTGTTGAAGGCTTTAGAAGAAAAGGAGAATGGGGTGGACCTGCCATCTCTTTATTCCTTCTGGATATTCTACAGTACAAGAGGGAGCTCCAAGGGGAAAAAAAAAAGGAGAAATTAATCTGGAATAAGACATCATCAGGAGAAATGAGAAGCACCCATCAGTTCTGGCAGGCTTTCAGATGCTGCCACACTTGGGCAGCCGGCAGCAGGCTGTGCGTCTGTCTGTGCTTGCTGAATGTGCCATTCTCTTGGCTCAGGCCTTTCCACTGTGATCTACAAACTCGGGCACCAAGGACAAGCCTTGGCTTAGTTGGGAGCATCCTACTCAGCACTGCAATTCCCAAGCTGCTCCGGAGACGGGACCTGCCCTTGCAGCAGCCGTGAATCCCCGGTCAAGGGAAGAAACCCGGTGACTCTCTCAAGCTGGCTGCAGGGACCTCCTCGTGTCCATCTGTCCTCTTCAGACTGAGCTCCCCAGTCCACAGCTGGACAGCCCTGCTGGCACCAGCTGCAGATCCTTGCCATTCCCAGCCCCGGCTCTTTGGAGATTTCCACCCCACCACTTCTGATGGAGAAGGCAAAGCTGCCTGCCGTTTTCCAGCCCAGAGAAATCTGGTGTTTGTAGGGAACGCCCTGGGCAGGTCATCCTTGGCCAGACACAACCAATTCCTCCTCTCGGGCTGGTCTCCGAGGAGAAGCGGCAGGAGAAGCAGGGAGCGGCGCACACCCCATCCCTCCGGCATAGGCTTTTTCCCTGGCACTTGCCTGTCCCCGGAGACAAGCAGGTGTTTCCCTGCCAAGGGAATTGCTTACATTCATGGGTGTAGCACTGACACCTGAAACAGAAAATACTTTAGCCTGATCAAGGCAGATTATAAATAGAAATGCATCTAATTAGCATCCTAATCTGCAGGTTTTCTGTTTGTTTGCAGTGTCTTTCCTAGTCACAAATCCAGTTAATGCAAATTCTGTTTTTAAAGAAACGATTCCTTAATTATAATGTGTTGCAGATGATGTGACTGACTTGTTCAGCGAGCCCACCAGATGAAGGGTTGGCTCCCTCCGAGGCTGGGCTGAAGGAGCTTCTTTTGGAGTCTGTCATAGCTTAAGCTCCTGAGTCGGGCGGGATGGCAGCGAGCGTTGTGCCAGGCTCTCTCTCCGCTTTCCAGGTACGTGATCAAGCGTTAGAGCTGAAAAGCAGTGGGAGTGAGAGGCAGGAAGGAGGTGTGCTCACCTGCTTCATTAGTGGCTTATAACTTGGACCCACGTTCCCACAAATGACATGAAAGGACACCCAAAAAAATGCCGAGCGTACCCCAAACACAGCTCCATGTGCTGCTTTAGGAAGGATATCCCACCGGATCTTCAAGGCGCAGGAACGGAGGCTGCAGGCACCTACCGGGCAGCCTCTCCGCTGAAGCCAGACCAGCTGGGCTCACGTTTCCACCCAGCCCTCATTTAGGAGGTGTTTCTGGAAGTAAAAACATAAAGGTGGCATGGTGTCTAGTGTATCAGCTTTATAATCTCAGAATGTTCCTTATACACACACACTTCTAACACTGTGGAGAGAGAATTCACTTTTTCTGCTTCCTGCCTCAGTATTTATTCGTTCTGCTTGAGGAGACAACATTGCCAGGTTTGCCCGATGGCTGGAAATCTTAGGGTCATCAGGACACAGCAAAATGAAACCCTCTGTTTCCTTGTCTGCTCGTGAGACTGATGTTTTCAGCAGTTCAGAGAGTGACTTGGGATTTTTGTAGCTGTAAATGAGAGCAGCTTTTGGCACAGAATGTGTTTACTCTCCACAAAGCTCTGCTCTAGTTGTATCAAACATCTTGGATGCCAACCCTTTACTTGTTTGAGAACCTCTGCTACATGGAGTCCAGTTCTCAGAGTCGTGGAGCAATTGCACCCCAGCTGAGAGTCAGTGGGAACAGCAGGCACCCGCATCTCCGCAATCCAGGCTGTTCCCTCTCAGTCTCTATTTGCTTTTACCTTTCAAGCTGTGCTACGGCAGCGCTGCTCTGGCAGCCTGAAGGCTCGCTGAGGGCTCTGACCGCCGGGAGTGACTCTTCCCATCCCAGGGATTAACGCAAGGAGTCCCATCCGCAGCTCCGGCTGGGTTATGTTGTAGAGACGTCAAGCTGAGCTCTGCAAGCCTGTCGGAAGATCTAGCAGGAGAATTGCAAGCCAGCAAGTGGGTTAAGAGGGGAACTGCAGGACTGAACTCAGGATGTGGTAAAGAAATGGGCTGAACAATCGTCTTTCTCATGGTACTTGGCAGAGGCCGTTGGATCATTGGCAAGGCTTTCTTTCAAGTGGCTACTTACCACTGTATAAATAGCATGTCTCCTCCGGTGCAAAATTAAAAACCCCGTAGGGAAACGTCAGTATCAAATCAGCTGAATGAGGTCGCTGAGCAGTCGTGCAGAGGACGGGGCCACGGTCGCATCACAGGCACTGTCAAAGCACCTATTCGACGGGTGGGAAAGGCTGCTTCGCTGGCTGCGGGGACGCCTGTTCTTCAAGCTTGGGTGGTGATGGGGGTTATCTTCAGTCCTGACACCTGCCTGTCACCAGAGATGCCCAGCTCAAGAGGAAATTTATTGAAACTAGACCTTCCTTCCACCTTTGCCCATCTATCACTTTTCTGCCTTATTCTGTGTCCTCAGCTTTCCCTTCCTCCTCGTTTGCCGGGTTTCCCGTTGCTTGAGGCACTCTGCTGGTGCCCACACAATCTGTTTAGCGTGCTGAACAGTTTTCGGCTTTTGATTTACATAACCCAGCACAGCCGTAAGTGGAGCACGGAGCAGGGTCGGGGAATTGCACAAATTGATTACAGCTTGTAGGACAAGCCGGGAAGGCAGTGGCCTGATTTCCTTCCTTCCCCACCACAGGAGAGCAAGGGATCACTTTTAGCAGGCGTGATCCAAGACCAAGTGCCGTGAAGTGGTGAGGTTTTTGTTGGGTATTTTATTGGGCTGGTAATAGTGCTTGATGAAGAGCTGAATGTCTCTGGCTTTGAGAGGCTCTTTGCTTTCAACAAGAGTCATCCCTCTGGGTTTCGCTCAAGACAATTGAGAACATATTTACTTACGACTAATGGTATTATGCTGTAAGCAAAAGTATAGGCTTCAGTATATTTAAGCAAACAATTTAAGGCAGATATCTTTCCTCATATCCCACCGCTGTCTCTCTTAGTCAACAACCTCCCATCATTATCTCAGCTTTATTTAATAATTCTTCTCACCAGAGACTGGGACAGGTCACGGCGCGGAAAAGAAGAGGTAGTGCTCTCTTTAGCTAAGGTGTAATTGATCCCTCAGCTGTTCTGCAGAGGGCAGAAGCCAAAGCAGAGGGGTTTAGTCTAATGTTTTTATTATGACAATTATTATTTTTAGCTGTGCACGCATGGTTACCATGCTCTTCAAAGTTTTGCCAGCTGAGCGGCAGCCGCGTTCAGCTGGGCTGCCACACCTTGGAGCATTTACTTATTTATTAGTCTTTGAGTTTTCTTTTTCATCTTGTCTGCAGGGATTTCTATAAATATTTCAATGCTAATGTGAAAAAAAAAAACGTTTTTCATTTTTACTTACCCATTTTCTTTTCTGGCTTGTCCTCTGGGCAAACCCATCTGCAGTAATTCTGGCTGTAAGCAGCGGGGGGGCTCCCTCCGCCCAGCCTACTTGTGTCATATCAGTCACCCACGAGTTCCTGCTAATCATGAGTGAACCTACGAAGTCTTGGCTGCCTGGCTTGCAGAAACGTTCAAAGGTTCGGCTGTTTTGTCTGCTGTTTCCCGTTAGAGGAGTATGGGACCCTTGGAGCAGGGTGTGCAGCCCCGCCAGGCTGGGGAGGCTTCATCTGCTGCTTGTTCTTCAGGTCTGCGATGTGCTGAAGGGTTGGAGAGGCTCCTGGTCATGAGCTACATCTGCAGAGCATACCCAGAAATGAGGTACAGCACCTCTGCCAAGGGCAGGCAGGAGCCAGGATGCTGCCAGACTCCGCCGAGGTCCGAGTTTCTGTTAATCCATTTGGGGTTGTCCTCTCCTGGCTGAAAGCTGGCGCCCAGGACTTTGCTGGCACATGTCCATGTAAGGGGGTCTGACACCAACCCGAGCCAAGGCTGGAGCAGGGACCATATACAGCAATCCCCGAGGCCCTGAAACAATAGTATGGAGATCGGCCTTTGTATTTGCTAGCCAAAACCTGCTGGCCATTTGGGCGTGCTGGGAAGCCTGTCTCGCAGGGGTGGGAGAGGGTTTGAGGTTTGGTGGGAATTATGCTTTCCAAACTCCCCTAACGTGTCTGCAGATGAAGCTGAAGCTGCTAGCTCTGTTCATCTGTGGGTTTTCGAGAACTGCCAACACCACTGCCAGCCTTAAACCAGCCCTTCGCATTCACCTAGAATCCTCTATGTCAGTGAAGGAACACGAAATGGTGCCGAGGATGGGGTGAGCTTCGCAGTTCACAGAGAAGGAAGCCACCAGATGCGTGTACATTCTGCGCCCATCTCCTGCCCATCCCAATCAGCGTGGGCATGAGGAGCAGGCATCAGAAATGCTTCTTCTCGGGGATCCCTCAGCCTCGACTTTGTGTGTGCAGAAAGGCTCCAGACTTCGGAACAGAACCAAGAGCCCACCTCATACGTCCACCACAACTTCACTGGTGCAGTCCCATGGCTGGGGTTCTAGCCTATTTTCATGGGAATTGGACCAAAAATAACCTACATCTTTCCTGTAGTTTCCTGTGCGTTTTTCTCTTTGGAACATCTTTAAAACCAGAGCGACCAGAAGATGCACCCTTGGGGTGAATCCTGCATGTAGGCGTGGTGCAGCAGGACTAAGTGTCACAAGAGGTTAATCTGCCCCTGCCTAAATACTGCCTTGCCTTCTCTCCTGTGCTAGGCAGAGCACTCTGATCGAGCAAGGTGCCCCAGGAGAAAAATCCTCTTGAGAGCAGAGCCAGGTCTGTGCGGTGGCACGAGCCTGCTCACAGCGGTTGGGTCGGGGCTGTAGAGCAGAGCACGGACAGGGGGATTTGCACCGAGCAGGCTTTAGGATGGCAAAGGACGTAGGACATGCAGGCGAGCCGTGAGGGTACAGCACGGGGTCAGCGAGCATCATCCTGGCTTCTCACCCTGCTGCCTGAGCGGTACAATAAACTCGAGGAGCCTTTAAAAAAACACGGCTGTGAGAGGAAGGTATCGCTGATCTATCAGCCGAGACAGGGGGTAGCTGTGCTCCTTGTCTTCAAGCAGCAAGTCCCCGACTGCCCCCGTCCCTGAGCTGGAAGCAGAGTAGGGGAGAGTGCAGCTCAGGAATACTGGGTTGAAATCAGACTTGTCTTATCTGCAGCTTTCGCCTCCCAGGTACCTGGAGATGCTGCCAGCGTTCCCCGCACCGCTCCATCTTCCGCTCCACCGGCGCAGCCACACAGCGTGGGGAGGAGTGCCTTATTAGCACAGCTCTTTGTGAGAGATGCCCTTGAGTGATTTTTTTTTTTTTTCCAGGTGTAAATGCCAGGGGAGGCTGTACCAGCGCTTCACATTCTTTCATCTCGGCAGGGTTTTGCCCTTTCTCCCAGCGTGGCTCTGACAGCAGGCTCAGCGCTGCTGCCTGTGGAATACAAACAAACTTCCCCAGAGCATGACAGGAATTCATTCCAGGCTGGGTTTTTTTTTTCTACTTTTCTTTTTTCCTCGTGCTGGATGCTCCAGGGGTCTGTGGAGAAGTTTTGAGAATGGGGAGTCAGTTGCTTAACCCCCTCTCTCCCGGGAGCAGGCAGCTCGCAGCAGACCCGACAGCTCTCGCAGATGGGGAGGACTGCAAAGCAGCTTGAAGCTGCGATGCAATTCCCATCCCCTGACCAAATCAGGGGAGAGGAACCGACATGTCGAGACGTCTGCATCCCTACATTTCTTAGTACCAGACATTAGGGCAGTTGGAGGGTCTGTTCCCCGCTTGCTGAGCACACAGCGCCTGCCATTAGTGCTAATGGGAGTTAGGCACATGCACGGAGAGGCGAGGATGCCCCTGAGCTACAAATCTACTTGGCAATTTTATTATGTAAATAAATGGTGCTTGCACATACACCTGCTGCTGCTGCTGCTCGTGGTGATGTTCATGGCAAGATACGTAAACAAACAGCGATTCCGTTCTAATAGATTTATTTCCTTTCTCGTAAGCCATTAAATTACCTCCAGATTTCACGCAGGTAGAAATCTGTAACAGCATCAAAATCTTGCTCTGCCTCAGTGGACGGTGGCTCGCAAAGCGTGACAGCCACCTATTACTCTCAGGTAGTTTTGGGGGGAGGCATGGGAGCAACCAGCATCATCCTTGGTGTGTCGGTGTCTTTGGATGTCTGCATGTCCATCCAGAGCTCCCACCACCGCCAGGCAACGGCAAACCTCCCCGTGCTGGGCTGCGCTCGGTGGCTGCACAGCCCGTGTCTGGAGAACAAGAATCCTTATCCAGACCCCTCGGGGCAGCTCCTCCGTCTGACTGGAGGGCGAAGGGCTCTCCCCTTCCAGGCGGTTGAAGCAGAATTTGCTGAGGACCTTGAGGAGGCTCTGGGCTGGGGTTTGCTAGGAAATCCATCCCCGCTCTGCAGAGCATCAGCACCGGGGCTCGGCAGGCTCAGACACCGGTCGATGGGACCTGCAAGGAGAGCAGCCGGCTCCTCTCCGAGCTGACCTGCCTGTTCACAGCCGCAGGAACGTATCTCTGGGCTGCAGCTCCTCTCCTCCGCTCCCTGGCTCCGCTGGAGGGTTTTGGCAACAAGACGGGTAGCAGATAGGTAGGGCTGCTGCCAGCGAGAGCGCTGAGGCGCCGTGCCGGGGCTGCCGGGGACAGGATAGCTGCTGGTTCGAGAAGCGCAGTGCTGGCACTTGTTCCAGCGGAGAGCTGGTGCCAGTGGCTCTGCTGGGCAGGACTGGGTCGCTGGGAAAGGCTTTTGCACAGCACCCAGGCGGCACCCGAGCAAACAGGAGCCCTGGAAGTTGCTGGGGAGGGGAGATGGTTTCCTCATGAATAGTTGGTGCGTTATTAATATGCAAGTGTTTTTTGAAGAAGTTTCAAACTCTCCCCCTCAGGAGCCTTTGATGCTTTATTAATGATTGCGGCGCACACCAAACCCTCGGTACACCGCAACGGGAGCGGTGCCTTGGAGGAGCCCCATGCCCCTGCAGAAGCAGCCCATTTATTTTTGGTCATTGTCTTTCGTGAGCCCAGGGAAGGCATTTTGCTGGTCCAAGTGTCCAGGTGAGAATAGACGGACCTGAGTAGCCCTGAAGAACTGCTCCACTGCTGTGGCAGGATCCGGAGGCCAAAGCAAACCGGCCTTTGT
>NW_009229283.1:49091-51166 GCF_000690835.1 Fulmarus glacialis
GGTCTTTGGGAGCTCGGCAGGTCTCACCATCGTGGTCTGTGCAGGGTGGAAAAGGTGTGCAGAAGCAGAAGTTCAAGATTTCAACTTTACGCCTTGGATCAGGACTAACAGGAACTTTCTCAGGTCCCCTTGTAACTCAAAAGAGGATCCAAGAACCTGTGGAAGGACAGGATCAGGGGTTGGCTCTGGTTAACTTTGATGCCAGGAGGCTGCCAGAGGAGCCCAGGGTTTTCCTGCCGCGTCTCCCTGCCGAAGCGGTCGGGGATGCGAGGCAGCAGCACGGGAGCGGAGGAGGAACGGAGCAAGCCCCGGGAAAGCAGCCTGATTTCAGAGAATGTGCGGGATGGATGGGGGGTGACGGGGAGAGGTGACGAGCCTTCGGCAGCCCAGGCGGGCGGCCTGTGTGAGCTGGGACATACACTGCTGCACAGCCGGCCTCTGCGAAGGAGCCAAAATCCAGAATTTCAGAAGTGCTAATTACTGTTAATTAGCTACAATTTGTGTTCGTAACCCCTGTTCTTAGCCAAGATGGCTGACAGCAGTGACAAACATTATTCATTTCCATGCAATAAATCAAGCTAAAGTTGCTTCTGTTATTTAGCCTATCATTTAGCATTTCATTAAATAGATATGTACACATACATCATCGTTGCCGAGGCTGTGTCAATCCCCTTCAGGAGCAAGGCTGCATCTAATCAATCCCAGCAGCACAGCGTGCCGCGGAGAGGCTCCGGATTACCGTGTGCCAGGTTAGCATCTTGCTGAGCATCCATCAGGCATTGGTAACTCATCGGCCGGTTGCACGCCCACTATTCAACCAGAGAGTTACTAACAGCAATGCTCCTGAAGGGAGATGTGGCTTGGAGAGGTGAGCTCTCTCTTGGATGGATAAGGTCGGATTCCTGAGCTCGGGGCTGACCTGCAACCGTTTGCACGGTCCCTGCCGGAGGAAGCACGCTTCTGCCGGGCTGGTGCTGGGCTTTCCGTCAGCTCCGGCATGGAGAGAGCAGCAGCCGAGGGGCTGAGAGTGCCGAGCTTGGGCTCAGAGCTGCTCTGCATCACCCTTGGTGAATCACTTAATCTTTGCACCTCTGATGGAGGGGAGATAACAACGGTGGGAGCATTGCTGTCCTGTGCAATAGCATTAAGGTTGTAAGGGTGAAGCACGGGTGGCAGTGCCCCACGCCATAGGACGTGGTGGCGGTGGAGGGCGAGGAGCAGCACTGCGGTTGCACTGTGCACTGGAAAGGTCCCCTCTGTTTGCTGCTGGCCTCTGCTGAGCTGGAGACGTGTTCATTTTCACAAGGGGCAGAAGTAAAGGAGAAGGTGTGGTGTTAAAATGAGCCTGGAGCTTCAAAGAGTAGCAAAATGCTGGCACTACAGTGAGTATTTCTGGGCACACGCAGCTTTCATAGCACTGAGGAACCTGTTCACCAGCACGGAACAGGAGCTACTGCTCTCGTGCAGCCCCAGCAGCGTGGGCTCTCCTCTGCCGATGAGCGTGGGGGTGCTGAGTAGGGCAGGGGTGGGAGCTTTCTGCTGGAGCTCTGCCAATCCATCCGTGCGGTCCAGCCTGGAGCGGGAGCTCCCCTTCCTTGCACAGGACCCCGGGGTCCTGCACCCGGACCTGGGCACCCCAGGGTTCAGCCCGGGCCCTGCTTTGCCACAGCATCTTCCTACCTCGCACCGTGCTCGGGGGAGGACTCTGCCTCTGGCTGCTCCGGGGCTTTCTGGTTGGGCTGCCCGGTCCAAGGAGCTAACGGGAGCAGCCCCGATTTGCCCGTGAGGCACCATGCGTTCGGTGCCCTCCCTCTCCCAGCGCTCCATAAATAAATTCCCCTAGTCCATCCTAGCACACTGTATCAATCTTGTTTAATAGACTGGAAAGCTTATTGCATGGCGGCAGGTCGCAAGGAGTGTCGAGGTGATGGATTGCGCCTTCCCGGAGTTGAGCGTCGTTGATGTATAATGAAATATTTATGATTTATTCCAGCTAATAAACTGGAGTGAAGTGTGTGATGTATGTGAGCAGATGGGGGATCTATTGATGCAGTTTTCATTGCATGGGGGTAGGG
>NW_009229283.1:51176-52646 GCF_000690835.1 Fulmarus glacialis
GTAACGGAGACGCAGAGCCTCCCGTCCCTCTGCCCATCAAGGTGGGCACTTGGCCGCAGAGAGGACAGATTATCTAATTCCTATAGACGTCCTTTAGCACTCGCCTTCTGATCGTTTGGCCACCTCACGTCTCCTCCTGCGACTTTTGTCAAGCACAGGAACCTCTGGCAGTGGGAAGAAACCGTTTCTTCGAGCATCGGGTGGGGAACTGCGCCGGGCTCCCGTCCCTCTGCCCATCAAGGTGGGCACTTGGCCGCAGAGAGGACAGATTATCTAATTCCTATAGACGTCCTTTAGCACTCGCCTTCTGATCGTTTGGCCACCTCACGTCTCCTCCTGCGACTTTTGTCAAGCACAGGAACCTCTGGCAGTGGGAAGAAACCGTTTCTTCGAGCATCGGGTGGGGAACTGCGCCGGGAGCTTGTGCCGAGAGGGATGGGAAAACCATTCCTCTCCCTGGCCGTGGGCAGAGCGGCTGCAGGAGCGTCACTGCCAGGCCACGCTCTGCAGCTTCCCGGTCCCACTGTGTCTGTGTTACCTACAAAAAAATAACTTCCATGGGTTTAGGAGACCAGTGAGACACTGAACTGCCCTGGAAAGAGCAGGGAAACTTGAAAGCCGTGGAAAGAAGTGCTCGTCCACGTGAGGCGTGATGGGCACGTGGAGCTCCTTGCTGCAGGATGCTCCCAAAGCCAAAAGCTTGGTGTTCAGAGCAGGAAGGAGCGTTCCTGTGGTCTGCTGCTGGGCTGTGTGCAACAGCCCGGGATGGACCTAATCTGCAGGCAGGAACCTGATCCTGCCCAGCTTCTCCGGAAAAAGCAGGAGGACATGCCTGCCAGCGGTGGTCCCACAGCTGCCTTTGCGTGGGCAGGGTGGCCGTCACAGCTGAGTGGGCAGGGTGGCCATCACAAGCCTCGGCGGGTTCCCTGCGTGCCCCAATCAGCTGTGCATGCTGGTGAAATCTGGCCCGGGGACTGGGGCTCGCTCCCGCAGAGCCCTGTTCAGGCAAAGGGGCTTTGAGCCCCCAGATTTTTGCTCTGCTCTCTGAACCAGTGAGAGTATCAGGATCAGGGCTCAGGCTCTTCACCGCCTGCTCAGACTGGTTGGACCAATCCTGCCTGGAAAATAAATCATCGTCTTAATCGCCGATGTGTGTCTCTTTGCCAGAGGGTGAGCTCTGCCTCAGCCTGGGATGGACCTGGAGCATCAACAGCCATTTTAGGGAAGCGGGAGACAGGTAAGAGTTAATCCCATGGTAGAGCAGAGACGGATGCACAACCTCCTGCCCGCTGCTCTGCGGTGTGAGCAGCGAGCGAGGCCGAGGCGGCTTCGCATCCCACTGCTGTCCTGCCAGCTGTTCCCGTTTCTGCCTAATTAGCCTCTGGATCAGTGTGCTTTGAGATCCTTGGCTGAAAGGCACTGGAGAAGGGCAAAGACTGATCATTCCTACTGCCTCCCTGCAAGCTTCCC
>NW_009229283.1:52665-53127 GCF_000690835.1 Fulmarus glacialis
CGGGGGTCTGCGGGCTGGGAGCCTGCCGGTCCCCCGACAGCTCGTTTGGCGAGAGCAGCAATTCTCCAGGTACAGGCAGGGCAGAGGAATGCAGGAGGGCGAGCGCCTCGCTCGTCTCTTATCTCTGGAAATGAGGGATCGTCATGCCAGGAGAGCAGCTGACAGCAGGGGATTCCTCCTGGAGTTTGGAAAAAAAAAAAGCTTAAAGACTCCTGAAAGAGCAGGTGTCGAGCCCGGCAGGAACGGAGCATCGGCAGCATTGCAGCAGGGCCGGGAGCTCGCTGCAGCCGGCGGCACGGAGCTGGGAGCAGCCGTGCCGGCAGGGCAGGGGGAGCCCGGGCTCCAGTTTGGGTGGGGAGCAGCACCCCGCTCCCCCCGACACTCCCAACAGCCCGTCAGCAGCTGCCCCTCAGAGGGAACGGGGCTGGCTTGGCGTTGCTTTTCCGCTCAGCGCAGCTGGAG
>NW_009229283.1:53200-53623 GCF_000690835.1 Fulmarus glacialis
GGGGGGGGCCGGCCCGCGGGCCAGGATCCGTGCTGCGGCAGGGGAGCGACCGATCAAAATGCTTTCTGGGGGATCATCCAGGCTGGGCCGTCAACGGAGACCTTCCAGGGCACACTGTCTGAGGGAGGTCTGCTGGCTGTCCCCTGCCATCCTGCCCTGTCCAGGGCAGCACGGGGGGACTGTCCCCAGAGGAGCAGCCATACAGGTCTTTTCTGTGTCCCTGTGGGTCAGTGTCTCCTGGAAAAGGGGCTGCGAGACATCCCCGTTCTCCAGCCCAGCTCTCTGAGGAGCGCTGGGCTGGGCTCTGCATGAAGCATTCGAAAGCCGAGACTTAATCTACAAAATCTGGAATGATTCATTAGCAGCAAAATGTCTAATTAATATTAGAAAGTGCTCAAACCAAATTTTGCTGCTGGCAGGGGA
>NW_009229283.1:53760-56147 GCF_000690835.1 Fulmarus glacialis
CACCAGCCTCCCCCACACCGCTCTGGTCCCGGAGACCCGGCCTGCCTCCCTGGGCTCCTCACCTTCGCGATTTTCTGCAGGCACTTCTGAAACCTGGAAAAGCCACTCCAGCAGCCAGGAAACTGTTAAACGAGCCGCCCCAGCCTGCTGGGTCAGCAAGCACTTTCCACTAGGAGCAAATCACTTAGCCCGTACCGGGGGGTGGGCGAAAGCAGCACCCCGAGCCCAGCCTTGCCCGAGAGCACCATTTCCCGGGGTGAGGGCTGTGCCCCACGCAGGGGGATGTTTTGCAGCATCTCATCAAGACCCTGGAGCTCCCCGTGAGAGCATTAGCTGCCACCATGGCAGGAAGGTAAAAATAATCCACTTTTTTCTTCTCAACGAAATAGATTCCCTTTCAAAGGGATGTTTTGCTGTTTCCCGGTATTTTCTGCTGTGCTGCACTTGGTCTGCAAAAGCACCATGTAACTGTGAACAAGAGTGGCAGGGGCGTTCGCAGACCCTTCTGCCATGGGATGCCCTGGGGAGACAGAGTCACGAGTGTCCCAGCTCTCCTGTCCTTCAGGGGCCACATCCTCAAGCTGGACTAGGTTTGATAATACACAAAGCAGGGCTTTCTCCTCTGACACCACAGCTGTACACGAAATGCCTCCTGTGTGCTTCCAGCAAAGCGTTCGTACACCATCTGCTTCTATCTTCATCTTTTGCAAGTGCCCCTGTGAAGGCTGGACCTGGCCTGAGCCCAGGCTGTCCTCGTCACGCTGCCAGTGCCTGAGTGGGACCCGGGGAAAGGCTGTGCTTGAGGCTGGACCCAAATCCAGGGCATTGGCATCCCTTCCCTGCTGCTGTCATGCACGAACGCTGCCGTGCCAAGCATTATCGGTGCTGGATCTGCACAGCTTCAATCCTGCCCAGCAAGGGAGGTCCTGAGTCTTTCGTATTGCAGCTGCAAACGGCAAAATCCGCTCGGTCTGACGCTCCAGGCCAGGCTCTGTTCGTGGCGTTGGCAGACCGCGTGGCTTCGGTTTGCAAACTTTGCAGCACATGTCCTCGGGTGCCTGTGCTGTCCTGCGTCCCATCTGCTGGGGCGGCCCGGCGAGCCGCTTGGGGAACGCCTGGCACTTCTCTTCTGGGGAGCTTTAAACACAAAGGAATAGGTGTGGGATGGTGAAAAACCTCCCAGAAGCCAGGAAAGGCCGTATGACAATTTGCAAGTCAGCATGGTGCCGCGTTGCTCTCGTGTCGTCTCGGCGTGCCAGTTTTCAGCTCGCAGAGCCGCAGCTGAAGCTCGCACGTCGCAGCGCAGCCGACACTGTCATTGCCGCAAAACTGGTGACACGTGTTACCAAACAATCTTTCATCTTGCCGTCCTTCCAGGCATCCGAGTGACATCTGTTCCCAGTGAGCAGGGACGTTGTGTCGGCACCGGCTGTGTCTAGGGTGGGCTCCTCCTGGGGTGCAGCTCCCGCGTGCCAACCTCTCCTCAGCACCCGTTTGCAGGGCTGAGACCTTCGCTTAATGGTGGGCCGGACTCATTACGAGGGCAACACTGTCACCATTCATTGGGTTTTTCCAGCAGATCCTAAGACAGTCCCGGCTCTGCATCAAGAGTCACCGTTCCTCGTGATTTACCTGAAAAGTCTCATTTTTTTCCTGTGCACTTCTGCTCTCTCAGAGCTTCTCCAAGCTGCTCAGCATTTCATTTCTCCAGCCAAAGTGTTCTCTTGGTCAATAGTTGGTTCAAATGTTTGCTCGTGACACCTTTGATGTAGAAACGTTGCAGTGTTTGCCAGGAGCAAGCTGACCCATGGGCGAGGGTGTTGGCACAGGAGGGTTTGCTCCGGTAGCTCTGCTCTTGGGAGCAAAGAGGCTTGTTCAGCACGTCCTGGGAGATCTCTCCGCTCCGTGAAGGAGGGGCACAAACTAAAGGGCAGAATCACAAGGGCCCTTTCATCTTTGCAACAAGTATTTTGCAACTTGAAGAACCTCATTGCAGAAATCTCTGGGGTTTGAGTTTGGAAATAGGGTCTCCATTGCAGCGTGTCTGCTTCTTGGAGTTCCTTTCGGCAAAGAATGTGTCTACAGCACAGCAGCCATTGATTGCCAAGTACCTATCTACAGACAACCCTTCCCTCTAAATAGATCTTAACCAAAAGCCTCATTTTTAAAACAAAGGTAGCCTGGAGAAGGTCTTTTATGTCTTTCACTCAGTGCCTGGTGTGCAGTTCATGCCAGCCTGTGATCTCCTCGGGCTGAGCTGTCGGTCGGCACGGCGTGGTACCCGCTGAGCTGCAGGCTGATGGAGATGCCCACAGCTTGCTCTAGGGTGCTGGACGCTGGGATGCTCCCCTCGGCGGCTTGATGGGGAGGCCTGGCCCGGCCGCACC
>NW_009229284.1:0-216 GCF_000690835.1 Fulmarus glacialis
AGGGGGTTATGGGGTGAAAGGGGTAATAATGGGGTAATAATGGGCTAATAACGGGGTTATGGGGGCGAATGAGGTAGTGACAGGGTAATAACGGGCTAATAAGGGGGTAATAAGGGGGTTATGGGGTGAAAGGGGTAATAATGGGGTGATAATGGTGTAATAAGGGGGTAATATGGAGGTTATGGGGTGAAAGGGGTAATAACGGGGAAATAACGG
>NW_009229284.1:248-653 GCF_000690835.1 Fulmarus glacialis
GGTAATAAGGGGGTTATGGGGGTGAATGAGGTAGTAACAGGGTGATAATGGGGTGATAATGGGGTAATAATGGGATAATAACAGGGTTATGGGGTGAATGGGCTAGTAATGGGGTAATAATGGGGTGATAGGGGACTAATAAGGGGGTAATAATGGGGTTACGGGGGTGAACAGGGTAGTAACGGGGTAATAACCGGGTAATAATGGTGCAATAAGGGGGTAATAAGGGAGTATAATAAGGGGTAATTAATAAGGGGGTAACTAATAAGGGGGTAATTAATAAGGAGTAATAAGGGGTAATTAATAAGGGGGTAATCAGTAAGTGAGGGATTTTAGGGGTTAATAAGGGGGAATAAGAGGAAATTAATACAGCGGGAATTAATAAGGGGTAATGAGGGGGTAATG
>NW_009229285.1:0-1336 GCF_000690835.1 Fulmarus glacialis
CATGGGACCCAGTGGTGCGGGGAGCTGCCCCCTTTCCCGCCCCATGTCCAGCCCTGTGGCTCCCTTTCGGAGAAGGAAGGCCTCAGCGCAGCACTCTCCTGCCAGGACACGTTCTCCTGGACCCCCCCTCGCCCATCCCTCCGAGCACCATCTTACCTCCCTCTGTGTCACGTCCCTCTTTCCCCAGCGCTGCCGTGCCACTGTCCCCAGGCAGCGCAGACCCCGGGCTGGCTGTCAGCAGTGGGAGAAGCGGGCAGGAGGGCTGTGCCTCCTCGCTCGTCCCCAGACAGCCCCGTCACCTCACTGCGTCCTTGTCCCCTCTCTGACCAGCTGCCCCAGGCAGGGTGTGCGGTCCTGGGGTGGGGTGAAGGAGAGCAATGCTGGGACACGGCGTGCCCAAACCTGCCCCCGTAGCGTGGCCTGCTCAGCACTGCCCACTGAGCCGTCGGCAGCTTTAGGGTTTGTCCAGCGTGAGGGGTGTGAATAACCTGCCTGGACGCTGCTCCCCGGGACTCGCACGTCTCCCTCGTCCCTGAATTTCTTCCCATCTGTTTCCTGAGATCGGGGCGTCTGTGAGGCTGGAGGGTGGGGGGGAAGAGACCGAACCTGAGCCTGCTGTGTGGTGAGAAGAGAGGGGAAACAGCTTATTTGTGAGAGCCCAGCCTACAGACCAGGGGCAGAGCACGGCTCTGCCTTGGCGTGCTAGAAACTGGCAGGAGCTGCTGTTGGTTTGACCTTCCTTTGGGTTTCCTGGCAGAGGAGGTTTGCAAGGTGCAGGAGGGTGTGTCCCACCCTGCCAAACGAAACCTCCGCTCCCCCTCCAGGTCCCGGCTGCAGGGAGAAGCGACGCTGAGCCCCTCAGCTCTGAACCATGAGCTGGCTTTGCCGCTGGGGATGCCGGGGCTGAGGGCTCCAACCCCCAGAGAAGGAAGATGCTCCAGACCAGCAACTACAGCCTGGTGCTGTTCCTGCAGTTCCTTTTGCTTTTCTACGACCTCTTTGTCAACTCTTTCTCGGAGCTGCTCCGCACAGCTCCTGCCGTCCAGCTCGTCCTCTTCATGTGAGTGCCAGGCGGGCGTAGCGGGTAGCGCGGTGGGTCAGGAAGGCTGGGGTCTCACCATGTTCTCTCTCCTCCTGTAGCATCCAGGACATCGCTATTCTCTTCAACGTCATCATCATCTTCCTCATGTTCTTCAACACCTTCGTCTTCCAGGCCGGGCTGGTCAATCTCCTCTTCCACAAGTTCAAGGGGACCATCCTACTGTCGGCGGCCTACCTGGTGCTCAGCATCTCCTTCCACGTCTGGGTTATGGTAGGCTGAGGCGGGCTCGGGGCT
>NW_009229285.1:1363-1739 GCF_000690835.1 Fulmarus glacialis
GGCGGGCGGCACAGTCAGCCTTTCACTCCTGCTCCCTTCAGTCCCTCTCCCATGAGAGGAAGGCCATGATCTACCACCGCAGGGACAGTTTGGTGTCCCCCTGTGATTCCCTGCATGACCACCCTGTAGGCATTGGGCTGGAAGGGAGCTGCCCCATCCCGGCCCCCTCCCTAGGGACCGTGACCTGCCGGAAAATCCTCTTTCCCCAAGGGAAGCCCAGCAGCTCCAGTTCTGTGTTGGCACAGGAGCCCACGCTGGGGTAATCCCCACTGAAGTCCATGACAGCAGCTCCTGGTTTACCTGGGATTAATCCCCAGCAAATGCCAGCACTCAGAGCCTGGGGGCAGACCCCTCCCCGCTGGCACCAAGCGGCACC
>NW_009229286.1:0-218 GCF_000690835.1 Fulmarus glacialis
CGGGCTCGGCTCTGGGACGCGGGGCCAGCTCCCTGACCCTCGTCTGGCCAGCACCCACCGGTGCTCGGTCTGCTGGCGATCGGGGTGCTCGGGTCACTCCGGGCTCTGCCACTGCTCCGGTGTCCCTCTTTGCACTCCTCTGGAAAGTGCTTTGGGACTGGCAGATGGAGGGCACTGGAAGAGAGCTGGGTGGTACTGGTTGGCTGTTTGACTTCTGT
>NW_009229286.1:373-6121 GCF_000690835.1 Fulmarus glacialis
TGCTGAGACTCTATTTGTCCTCCCTGTGCCTGGGGTGACTGCCCTGGGACCGATGGCTCCCTGGCATAGGAGAAGACATTCCCTGAAAGCACGGGGACACATGGACCACCAGTAAATCCCCAGCATAGTGCAGGTCCTGACTTGGGGATTCAACATCAGACACCACCAGCTGCAGAGAGCTTTGCCCTGGAGAACCCCACGGCTCTCCCTGAAGAGGTGTCCTGGGCAAGCGGTTGTCCCCGTGATGGAGGACATGAGTGGGACAGGTAGATGTGAGCAGGGTCAGCCTCCGGCGTGCTGCCCACGCGAGCAGCCCTCCCCACGTGCAAGAGGTGAGCTGTTCGCCCTCGCCCTGCCCTTCTGCGCCCACGGCCAGCAGCAGCCTGCAGCAGCTCTTGCCCCTTGCCCACGTCAGGACACATTAGTGCCACACTGAAGGGGCTGCTGGATGTGGAAGCACTTGCACGTACATTATATAGGCACGCAGGCACGCATCCCTATAGGTCCCTTACACCGGGACTGGCCTTGGCCCGTTCCCCTGCCCAGCACCCACAGCCCTGCCCTCCAGAGAGCACGTCTGTGCCAGGAAAACCTCGGGCTGGACCTGGGTTCAGAGGTGATGAGCAGCCCTTGGGCAATTTAACCCCTTCTGTGCATGTCTCCTGCCTGGGCTGGACTTGGTCAGACCGCGGTGGGAGCAAGCCCTGGCCACAGAAAGGTGACTTTTTCAGCTGCACTGGCATGGCTCAGAGCCGCTGGACGTTGGCTGTGCTTGGAAACATTTTCCTTTCCCCCCTGAGGGAGGAAAGCTGCCTTCGCTTCCCCAAGCCCTATAAGGGGTGGAGGGCTGTGTGGTCCTCCGCAGCTGAGCCCAGTCCCTCCCGGCGGGGCCAGCCCTGGCCGGTGCCGCTCACCCCGGGGAAGCCACATTTGCAGCTTCTCCGGACACGTCCCGTGGACAACAGGTCCAGCCCGTTGTCTCTACACGCAGAGAAGTACCCCTCTCTCTCTCTCTTATAATATTTTATATGCTATGCATATATGCTATTTTATAGGGAAAAGTGTACTATCTTAATCTCCCTATCTAGCAATATCCATAACCATAATCATAAAAGTATTACTGAACTGGAACCACACAGTCCTGAGCAATCAGAATTGCAGGGAAGGGTCCAGATAAGATTAAAACAAGTATTTCTCTAGAGAGCACAAAACAAGTTTCCATCGACCTGCAGTGAAAGGTGACCCAAAATGTTTGGCTACTCAGTTATCTCTGCTGGGTAAGTAGGATAGGATAGGATAGGATAGGATAGGATAGGATAGGATGGGATAGGATAGGATAGGATAGGATAGGATAGGATAGGATAGGATAGGATAGGATAGGATAGGATAGGATAGGATAGGATAGGATAGGATAGGATAGGATAGGATAGGATAGGATAGGATAGGATAGGATAGGATAGGATAGGATAGGATAGGATAGGATAGGATAGGATAGGATAGGATAGGATATGATAGGGTAGGGTAAGGTAGGATAGGATAGGATAGGATAGGATAGGATAGGATAGGATAGGATAGGATGGGATGGGATGGGATGGGATGGGATGGGACAGCATATTCTTTAAAAGGTCAGAGCTTATTTCTCCATCTTAAAAGGATTCATGAAAGATTAAATAGACTATTGGTGACCACTGGGGTTCTTTAGGTTTTTTTTTTCCCCTCTCTACATTTTTCTTTTCGCTTCAAAAAGCCAGGGCTCTGCCTCAGGCATTGTCCTTGATTTTGCCAAGGAGTGCCACATGGGTGCTGGGAAGTTTCCCGTGTTTTGGTGCAAGGAGCCAAGAGGAGGCCACTCGGGATCAGGTTTTTATTCCGAAGGACAGCTAAAGTGGGTTTGAGCAACTCTTGCAACTTTCTATACCTCTGCTTCTACAAATACGAATGTGGCAGAGTATTACTGATATGTAAAGCCTTTACATCTTCAGAGGAATAAATGCTTGATCTTATTATTGTCATTAAGTTAGTTGGCTGGGACTTTCTTGCTCCCAAGTGTTTTTTAAGTGTAGGCACAGCCTCAGTGAATAAATAACACAAAGTTGGAAGCAGCCTGACTCTAAGCGACCCTTCCTCTCCTGGCTGGCCAGCCTTGTCCTTGGGGAAGGTGCAATTCTCCTGCTTGCTGTGCTCTCCTCTCCTCCCTGGCAGGACTTCAGGACACATTACAGCCTATGTTTTAGAGCTTTTCTTAAAAAAAAGCAACTTTTGGGGGGATGAGTGCCTCTTTTCTCCTGCAGCGCTGTCAGTCTGACGCAGGGTGCACACTCAGGGCCACCACCCACAGCTCAAGCCCCGAGTGTGACCAGCTTGGCGGGGACAAGGGCAGAGAGGCAGTTTTCCCGGCCGGATTGAGCAGGGCTTAGCAGCTCGGAGACAGCTCGGAGAGCTGCACTGCCCAAAACCAGGCCCCTCGCTGCTGGCACAGCGCTGGGTTCGTTAGGAAAGCTTGTGGGCGAAGCGTCCCTGGGAATGCCTCTCCTCTGCCCTGCTCCGTCCCCATCCCATCCCCGTCCCCGAGAGCTGCTGACTCCAGCTCCACTGCATGGGATGCGTGTTTTCACCCCTTTTTATCCACATGCAAAACCTGGGAAGCAACTGGTGCTGGCACAGCCAGAGACTGTCTCCAGCAGAGCTATATATACTGGATCCAGTGGGCAGCCCAGTCCAAACTGCAAGTTAATGCAAGAAAACTTTCCACCTAGTACAATATTTCCAGGGGGAGCAAGGAGGCTGCTCGTTTCCTCTCCGGATTCCTCCACAGCTGGGACACAAACCCACTGCTGGAACTCACTCCCCCTCCGCTTCCAGCTGCTGTCCCTGAGCCAGACCCCCACGGAGCAGCTCTCGCACGGGCCAGCCGGGTCCCTGGCAGCAAGGGACGAGCCCTTCACAAAAACCTCTGCCTTTCCCAAAGGGGTTCAGGACCTCATTAAGAAAAGGGAAAGTTGTGATCGTCCCAGAGAAAGTAAATCGGCGTTACCTGCAGAGAGCGAGGCGCGGGGAGCCGGGCTGCTGGGCTCCGGCAGCAGGGCCGGCAGGCACTGCCACGCTCCAGCTGCGGAAAGCGGCATGTACCGCTCTCCCTCCTGTTGTTTTTATTTTGGCGATTCGGTCTGAAGGTCGAAGGAAAAGTCCGAAGGATGGGCTTGTGGCAGGAAGTAAATGATTCCCCTGCCACTGCTCTCCAAGGGGACGGAGGCACCAGGAGCCGGGGTGGGAGAAGAAAATCCCTCCTTGGGGGGGATTAGAGGGCAGCTCGCTGGCAGGGAAGTGCAAAGGGTCAGAACAAAGTGCTCTGTTCGCCGGAGGCTGCGCCAGGTCACATGCCGAGTCCTAGAAGAGGTAATGAGGCATGGGTCACCTCCCAAACGCCGGCAAGACCTCCTGAATGTGGACATGACCCCTTGCCGATCCACCAGCAATCCACAGAGCTTGCCAGCAAGGAAGGAGCTGGGTGAGGTGGAGCCTCGTCCTCTGGCAGCGCTGGGAGATCCAGGGAGTTTTACATGCTTGAACTTTGCAGGTGCGACAGTCCTACAACCCCACTTCTGCCTCCTGTGTGACCCTCCTCTGGCTCCACGCTCCCCATCCTGGGCCACACGTACAGAGGAACAAGCACCTGGGCAGCCGACGAGGACCGTGCCCCAGGGGCACATCAGAGCTGAGTCCAGAGGAGCCCTCTGGAGCCAAAATGTACTGCGCTCCATTCATGCCCTCCCCCATTTGCTCCCTGTTCCTCTCCCTTCCCCTCTGGAGGTGCCCAGCACCGGTGGTCACCACATCCCTGCGTGGGTGGGTGCCCAAATAACGGTTTGATGGTTGAGTGTGCTGGTGGAGTCGCTGCTGGTCACTGGTGGACCCTCCAGCTCCTCACCCAAAATACGAACTTCATATGCAGGAGGCATTTTCCCATTACCCAGGAAGGTTTCTTTCACCCTCAAAAGCCCTTTTGCTCCTGCCCCCCTCGTGGGAGTGGACCACGATGTAGTTGGTCGATAGGTCCCACAGCTCAGAGAAAACATGAATGGCAGCGCAGTTCCTCGAGCGTTTGTTAAACTACTGACCTCTCGCCATCAGCACGTGCCTGTCTCAGCTGGGCCTGTGAATCCCAAAGCAAAGAGGAGAAAGAAAAAGGGTCACTGGACAGGGAGGCCATTACAAAAGCAAAAGGGTGAGCTGAGGTGGGATTTGAATACACAGGCGGGTACAAAGATGTATAAAATCAGACGATGGAGAACATTGGTGCCACCATCAAAACAAGCATTTTCTGAAACAGTCTGGAACACGCGATTTGGAGCATCCAAGGTTCGTGAGGCCAAGACAGCCAACTGCCACCGCAGCCAAGGTCTCCGGCTCGGTGTGCGTTGGGAGAAGGCAATGCCATCCCTGCCCCTCTGTGAGCTCCGGCACCAGCAGCAGCACGCGGAGAGGAGCGGGCTCAGCCCTCGCCTCGCTCCAGCTCCCACCGATGGTCCCGTTGGGTGGCTCGGCCGTGCGGGTGCGTGAGGATAACAGAGATTTTGATATTACCCTCATGTCTCGGGGAACGAACCCAAATAGAGGTCCCTATTGTATTTGAGGAACCATAAAGACACAGAGAGAGAAATAAATCCGTTCCCTGCTAGTGCAGAGAGGGCCTTTGTTTGTCTCGTTTTCAGAATGAGAAGATTTAGAGGATTGCTGCAGCACATGACCAGAAGCTACGAAGCTGCAGACAAAAGCCATTTGGAACAGAGATCAGACTTTGCCATCGTGCTGGCTTTTCAGAAGATTTCTGCTTTGTCCAAGTTAAACCTGCTGCTGTTTTGGATTTTATTTTGCTCACTCCTCTGCATCCCCTGCTTTAAAGGCTGCACATCTCCCACAACACCAGGTTCACGTACGCTTTCACTAGCATCAGCACAGCATCAAAATGTCTGCTGCGGCAGGCTGGAGGGGGCTGCCTGTATTTCAAGCCCAAGTCACAAGGGTTGCACCAACAGCCGCACTCGTTCCAGCCACGGACAAGTTTAGAGGACAAAGCCTCGGCTTATCGCTCCGGCTTGCTGAGCGGGCTCGTTTCGCAAGCTCGTCGAACGTCAGCCGCGAGCGTACATTGGCACCCGGCAGAAACACGGAGGAAAGCGCTTGAGCAGAACTGACAGCGAGACAAAGCCCGTTGGGACTCTCTGGATAATCGCTGGCTTTACCACAGCTGAAAACTACAGCGAGCCAGACGCTGAGATGCCCTGTCATCCCGAGCATCACAGCGGAGGCAGAAATGCCTCGCAGAGTCCCTCCAGCCAGGCGATATCTCCCTGGAAAGCAGGGACTTGGGGGGGCTGTGCCAAGGCAGGACCCAGGGATTTGAGGTGCCCTTGGAGGGGCTGAGGGCACGCTCTGCTCATCTCCCCTGCTCTGCACCCTGAGGGGTGGAACAAGGAGCCCTCGTCTGCTCTGACTTTCCCCTACTGTCGCAAAAAAGGCACAAATCATCTTACAGCCCCAAATACACTCAAAGCAGGAGCCATTTCTGTTCACAAGGGGAAAAAAAATGCTGAATTGGGTTTAAAACCTCTGCAAAGTTAAAGCTTCATATAACGGTTTCCATCATCTTGTGCCCTGAACCAGAGAACCTTTGGCCCCTGAAAAACACAAAGACACGGGACAGGTTAGTCTGTGAGCATCCCGCATCCGCACGCGGGCAGCTGCCCG
>NW_009229286.1:6152-6609 GCF_000690835.1 Fulmarus glacialis
CCCCCCGCGAGGAGGGGCGGGCGAGCTGCGCTGCCACTGCGGCAGGGCAGCTCTCCTGGCCGCATCCGTTTGCTTCCTGCAATCCGAGTGGGGAACACGGAGAGAAAAAGACCCTAAAACCACCGCGTGCAAAGCAGCTGCAAACCACAGATGTGCAGAAGAGTGTGTTAACCTGCCAGGGCTCCTCAGTTCTCCACTCATTCCCAGGATCCGAGGGGTTATCTCAGCCCTACACAGGACAGGGAGAAGATGGGCTGGATCTCCTCCCATGCTGGTCCCTTCTGAGCACCCTAGGGAGAAAAGAGAGCTGGAACAGAGAGCTCATGGCGGAAGAAAAAGCAGCAGGCACCCATGAAGGAGGAGCTCCTCGCCCAGATCCACCGGCCGGGCTGTCTCCCCGCATCCCGGGCAGGGAGATGCGATGGCTCCCGGGCTGGCAGGCCCCCCCACAGCCAGC
>NW_009229287.1:0-43088 GCF_000690835.1 Fulmarus glacialis
CGACAGTCAAGGAAACAAACCTGAAAACAAACATGGCATATCGATAAAGGAAGAAGCATTTTACTCTACGAAGCAGCCGTCACAAAGCAGAGTCAAAACTGCCGCAGCCCCCCCAGCCCCTCCCGGAGGGTGGCAATGCAGAGATTTGCTTTCGAATCGGGGGGGGGAAGGGGGGCGTAGTCGGCGCTTCCCCCTCCCCGTCTCAAACAGCAGCCAACAATTTGGTACGTTAGAAAGAATCTCTTTACCCTTGGCTCTGAACCTTCCTCGCCTGCCCAAAAACACCCCCTTTCTAGTGCAAAGGATAAATTGACAACTTAATGCTGGAGCTTTGGGGGGGGAAGGGGGGGCTCTGGAGAGGAAAAGGCTGATGGAAACTCCTTACTCATTAATGGCAATGAGTGGATAAGGGGTGAAATACGGCGCGCCAGGGAGTAGGGGTCTGCAGCGCTGCAAGCTTAGAACGACAAGCTTTACTCATTGTACATGTTGTACAGGACAGAGCTGCCGCTCTCAGCAGCTCCTGTTCTGACACGACTGACCCGTCGGACTCTCTCGTTCGGCTGGGCTCCAGGAACAAGCGTCATTCCCACGCTCCTGGTGTCCATGCTTCACAGCCGGTCCATCCTGAACGTGTCCTCTGTGGCGGGGGCAGTGTGAGGACCATGTCTGGGTCATTCAGCATGTGCAGTCCATCCAAGGTTAAAGGGTCAATTTTGAGTTCATCCAGAGGGAACTGGGAATCCGTATCAAAGCTGACGTCTCCCACTCCTGCCAAAGAGCTGGTCAGTTCTTTTGATAAGCTGGGAGGAGATTCTCCTGTCACTGCAGGGAAGAGGAAGGGAAAAGTGTAGGACTTAGCAAATACATATTCTCCAGGCAGATGAGTCATAAAACAGCTTGCAAAAATTCTGGAATAATTTATTGAACTGAGGCCGAAGTTCAGACGAGAAACATCTATCCTCATTTTCAGCTGGATGAATTACAGACTTGTCAGAGCATCTCAAAACCACCATAATGGCCTGACACAAAACAAAATTCATATACATATATTTGGGGGTCACAAAGTGGTGTCACTCCAGTCTCTTTTCTCCCCTGCAGGTTTAGGGGCAACAACCTTAATTTATGTGATTCTAATCAGCAAGAGTCCTTGGCTGAAATATGGATTGAACTACAGCTTTCTCAGTGGCCTATGCAGAAATAGTTTCCAAACGTCCAACCGTGACCAGATTCGCTACCATATGTGACACTAAAAAAATCCTTTGCTGGCAAGCTCGAACAGAGCAGCAGAGGAAGAAGTTCAGCTTTCACTGCTTCTCCCTTGCTGTGACGGAGGATCCGGTAAGTTCAGAGGCAGGGAAAGTCTGTAAGACAATGAGTGCTGCCACCGCAGCTCTACCTGTTTGCTGGGATTAAATGAGAGCCGTCAGGCTCCCCGGCACTCGAAGAATACGCCAGACCGGTAACACGAACATTTACACAAGGTGAAACAGAACCTTCAAAGGCAACAAATCCCTTTTCCTTTCTTGGCTCCAAGTGAGCCATTGCACAATGAAGAGGAACACTGACACCGGGATGGCTTTACTTGTCGGTTAAGTCTGTGATTTTCTTACCTGTAAGAATGATGTTGGGGATGTTTCCATGGCTGGAGTAGTTCAGCTGCTGCGAGTCCTGCAAGCTGCCATGACTGCCGGTAAGTCCCATCATGGCTGCCTGGGAGTAGTTAAGGGTGGAACAGGGGCTGTACAGGCTGTTGGAACTAATGGCGTTTTCTATCATGTTAAACTGTTCAAGCTGAAGACCAAGGCACAAAGGAATTATTACTTCGAACCATCAGGAAATACAGCAAAACAACTTACAAAGCTCAAGTACGGGAAATAATGTTGAGAGAGACAGGCAAACAAATTCATCTTTAGGCTTCGTTGATCAAAATATGGTCTATTTTCACTTAACTTTCCAGAATAGTTTACTGCCAAATTCAGAGTGCAGGGGAATGAGGAGAGGGTGGATGCAAAAATAAAATTGTTGCTTTTGATATCGTAAGAACAAAAGAAAAGGTAGCTTTAAAACAAAGTAAAAAACCCCACAATTCATGCTACTAACTAAGGTATCTGCCCATCAGGCGTTGCCTCTCGGAAGCTATCTCATTTTTTCCTGCTACTAGAGTGTATTTCCAGTTGAATGAATCAATGCACTGGTTGGCCAAACTAACGAAGGCATGGGTCTGCTTGCTAGGTTTTGGTACCATGCACGAGTTGTTTGCCAAATTCAGGAGTAAATATTGTTACCACCTACAAGTGAATCCTTCCGAAATGCAACTACGGCCAGAGATGTAGGGTTTTTAAAATTTATTTTCGTTATTTTTAATCCAATAAACTTGGCAGAACACCTTTAAAAACACCTGCTACAATGGCTAAGAGGGAGGAAGGGGAAGGAAGAGTGGGGGGAAAAAAAAAAAAACCAGAAGAAAAGAAATCTCTGAGTATTGCAAACTCAAAATAACAGAAGTAAAACTATATGGACAAAATGTGATCTCACATAAAATAATCAGAAGTTGATCTATATTTATTTTAAGCTGAAAGTGGCCGAAATATAGCTGAAAATCCGAGATGAATTTGCTCACCTGATGGGATAGGGCATTAGCCTGCCTAGCTGTCATCTGCTGATCATAATAGGAGTCACCAAATACACTCCCCAGAATGGAAGAATGCTGAAAACAAAACAGAGTCTTTATGGTGCAAAGATCTCACAAACAGACGTACCCACGGTGAGCGAGTGACTTGAGCCTTCCAACCGATTCTTCTCAAAGTTAGTGAGCAGTGCCCTTTATTATTAACAACCACTAACCATCAGCAATTTCATAAAACATTCAGTATTTCCCTCCAAGACACAAATCCTTCCATGTTACACTGCCTTTCAGTAAGCACAAAAATACATTCAAGTAAACCAAACAAACTTCCTCACGGAGGACATACAACACATATAATTTCTGATTTATGAGAACAGACAAGTGCACTAGGTAACACGAGAAATAAAATCACTCTGCAACTTCAGCTTTTTTGTGAACCTTTTTTTTTTTTGGTGAAAGACAAACCCCACACAGAATTAAACTGCACGTTAAAACAAAATGCAACGCAAAGCTGATCACCAGCACGCAGGTCGTGACTAGCTCACTGTCTCTGCAACCTCGTACTCATGGAACAGCCAGCTTCACTGAGACAACAACATGCCAAGATAAAACCGACATTTTAAAGTCATTTCACTTCAGCTGCAGATCAGAAAAGTTAACAAGAAAGCCTAGTAAAGCATGTTATCAGCAGTTTGAAGGCAAGAATCTCGGGAGGAATTCCTCAGCCTTGCTAATTTTACTGTCCCTTCTAGCACGACAAGCGTTTATCAGCAATTCTCCATCATTTATCAATTATTCTAAAGGTGACCAAGAATTTGAGGTCAACGTTTTAATACTATTCAGTACTGTCCCAACAAATTGCCAGATACAAAAGAAATCACAGAGAGATCACTTCTTATTTAAAACTGTCACAAATTCTGATATTCCAGCTGAAAAAAACCCATCTACTGACAAAGAGAGCATCTATAAAAGATGGTGTCCATAAAAGACAATTTGCATGGAGAGTTTGTATCAATCTCCAAAAAAAAATTCAATACCTTGCATAGCATTTTCCAGCTGTTCTATCTACACATTGAAAGAGAAAGGCTACAAATTTTCTCCTTAGAAACCTAATCAGCATACGAAATTAAGCAAAAGCCTAGGAAATATCAGAATGGAGTTATACCAGCCACCACAGTGAACACAGCCAAAGATTAAGGTATTCAAAAAACACAGTATGATGTCCACAACAGTGAACATAAAAATTTCAGCAAACATCACATTTTAAACATTCTCCCTCCTACATCAGTAGCATATCTCAGCGCAGCTTATTTGCAGGTTGCATGCAAGAAAAAGAATGGAAGTCTTATATAAAAAAAAAAAAACAAACTAAATTGCCCACAAACTCCATGAGAGGGGACTATCAGGAAAGAAGCAACAATATATTCTCTTTAAAGCAAACAAAAACCTTCCCACCTTCAGCCAGAATCCTCGGCTATCACATTATATGGACGCTTTTGGATAAAAGTGGCATCAAGGGAGGAATTCACAGCCCGAGAATGAGACTCCGTGGGGGAAGGTGGCTGAAAGTTCAGCACATGCTGCGCGTGCTACGAAACTCCTTGCTGAGCAGATCCTGTTTGATCCAAAAACTGCTCCGAGCATCACCACAAAGCACCTTCCCCCGGCTGCATGCGAGCGTGTGGGTATGGTTTGAACGCACTTGGAGAAGAGAGAAATTTGCGGCAGAGCAGCGCTGCTGGATAACGTCAGAACGCTGGAAACACAAACCTTACGGACCTCCACGGTGCTGCATTTAAAGTACGATACTGGCGGAGTCAGGAAAGGTAGTAGACAACTGCCTCCAAATCGTCGTCAGAGAAGATCACAACAGTAACTTCTCAGTAAGAAGTGGTTAACTAAATGAAGCCAGCTCAACCTCAAGACTGATTAAATGGAGCCTGAGCCAAGAATACGGTGTTATGGACAAAAATAAGATTTTGATTCACTTTCCTGGGCATTTATGATCTGTCACAGCAATGACCACAGAAAAAGAATGACATCTTTGCAGCTTAACACCCTACTCGATGCCCTCCTTAGAAGCAAGTAAAAATGGAAAATGGTTGTAACTGGAACCAGTCTTCCAATTTATCACCTGGTCCTCAAAACTACAGTGGCTGCTCTACCCCTCGCATGAGACAGGGGTACAAGGAAGTTATCAAACATCACAAGCGAGAGCTACATTATACCTGGTAAGAGAAAAAGCAAAGCACTACCGAAATTAAAAAAAACAAAACAAAACAAAACATACTTTTCTTTAAACCACTGATATCTTACTTGCTGCCAAGTCACACTTTGATCACCTACTCAAACTCCACATTATTTAACTGCTGCATGTGTTACTTTCTTCTAAAAGAAATGGAGTCAGAACCTAGAGCTAACTCAAGCAAGCAGATCAGGACCAGCCAAGCTTAACTCTATCACAGGAAAATCATTCCCATCCTAAGCGGCAGGCATGGCTTCAGAACTGTGTGATGTTTTATAATAATTTCTAATAAAAAATTTGCGCTTCAGGATGTCACATGCTCGACATGAATCAAAGCCAGTTTGGACCGGCACTAGAAATATAATTGCAATTTGAGAGCTCCAAAGAGGCTAAAGGTATTTTTTTCCTTTAACTTCTGACATTTCATTTTCACAGGAGCTTTTCAGAAGTAGGGCAAAACCTAAAATCTTTGCATCCCACTAAGCATTGTTCCCATTCTAAAAAGTTTGGGCAACATGAAAAATAATAAACAGAAGACCAAAATCTAATTGTGCAAGTCTACGATAGTAACTCCTAACAAAACATACGAGCCCGTATTTATTCCTCAGCTCTGAAGTATACCAGTTATTACATCTGTAAGCGCTGAAACTCCCAAAGGAAATCAACTGGAAATGTCATTACTTCAACACTTCAGAGTCCTAGAATAATTTATCGACAACTCTGTGGAAAACATCTTGCTAACACCATCTCCTCCAGAAACACTAGACGAGGTCTGTTTTGTCAACAGTACATCTTCTTGGGTTAATGATGTGGTGACTGCAAGAAAAAAAAACCCAAACCACAAAACCCCTGGCTTAAATTATTAATCTAAAAATACATACCATATTATCCAGTATACAGCCATTCTACTAAAAAAAAGCAGATTTCTATCTAATTGGAACAGTATGCCAGGTGTTAGGGGAGAAAAGCGAAGTAGTAATAAACAAGCCATTGTCAATGAAAAGCCATGCAAACACAAAGCTGAGAACTACAAGCAGAGCTTTTCAATTCGTGTTTGAACAGGAAGACCTTCATATAACAAACACACATCTAAAACACAAGAGCAAATAGATTTGGCGATGTGGAAAGATGAAAAATAACTTCTGGTGAATGAACCGTATGTGATAAAAATCAAACCACAGATTTCTATTTTTAGAGCATGTCACTCATCATACTGATACGCTGCAGAACAATTTAACCTAAAATTAATCAGAGAAACAGGAGCAAGTGGAGAACGCCTACCCGGTCACACCTACTTTATTCCACTCTTGTCAGCCAGTGCCAGACTGTTCCACAATGGGCATTTTCTGCGGTTGGAACCAATCTGCCTTTCCTCTTGGCAGATTACTCTACAGTCTAACGGATCCTGCTATTTGGGAGCTGCCCCCATAATCACAACCAACCCAAATTTTTCTTCCGAACTGTTTTTTCTTCCCCCATTGCTTCTCTCCACACTTAATATTTGCAACCACCACCACAGATAGCTCGCTCGCCACTACTGGCTTTTGGTTCATTGATGGAGGCAGGAAAGCTGTCTCATTTTTAATTCAGCAAAAATAAAGAACTGTGTGGGTATTGTTAAGAGGCTAATACTAAGTTAAGTGGTATTAATAAACCCTCTTCCTTTCGCGCGTGAATTATGGTGTCCCACTTGAAAATAGCAAAACCTAAGCAAGAGTTTACAGGATAAAACAGGCCCAGCAGGAAAAATGATAGTCAGGTGTGTGCTCCACTGGGGAGTGCTTGCAGCACTCCAGTACTTTGGACTGACCAGAGGCAACGAGCCTGTGGACAAAACCAAGAAAGGGTTATTGAGAAGTCAAGGGGGAAAGAAAATCAATGCAAAAATCAAAATCGGATGCGCTGCCCAAATGAGAACGGGACCTGAGATTTGCAGTCAGACTGGCAACAGCTTTGCTCTACATGACAGCCTAGAGGAATAAGTTTGCTTGTTTTCTTTGAGCCACACACAGAACACAGCAGAACGGGCAGAAGCAGGCAGAAGAGAGAGAAGTTAAGAAGCAATTAAGCAAGGGTTAAGAAAATCCAGACAGTCCTGTCACTCAGATCTATTACTGAGCTTACCAGTGACCTGTCTCTGGCTAATGGCAAGGAGAGACGAAGCTTCTGCTTTGGAACCATGAAGGGGCAGCACTTATTTAGATAGGATCCTCCTTACAGCCTTAAACGTTAAATGATGAAACAGAAAATGTATTTTCAGACTCTGTTGTGATGCTCTGGAAGAATTTCCTGCACCTCGTTTCTACAGGTGGGATTTAGGAAAAGGGCAGCCATATGGAGCTATTTTAGCAGCATCAGATTATTTCTGTACTGAAAATGCACTCACTCCCTCACATTAGGGGCACCCCCAAAGACTGCCTTGTTTTTAACTGTCTTGCTGCTGGCAGATAAAAATTCCCCTTCATAGGATTACACACACACCAAGCTATGACTTGCATATAGGACATGTGGATGTATGAGTATATACATACACAAGAATTAAAACCAGCTAGCATGCAAGAAAGTGTGTTTACTAACCCATTACTTGCAAGCCACAAGATACAACTGCTCATTTTAAGAGCATTTTCTCCAGTGTTTTCTCTCAAAGTGTATGTTCCCACCTAAGAAAAGGTCCTGATGTAAATGCATTTGGTCACACAAGGGATATTTAGTGCCACAGGAGTTACCCTGCTGCAGGAGGCCCTTAAGTTTCCCTCTCTCTCTCCCCTGCCCTCCCAAACTTATCTGTCAGCTCCTACACGATATTGCTAATTGAAAGGGGTCTACCTGGAGGTTCTGTCCATGGCACACCCCAAAGAAATAACTGAGTTTTAACACCGTTCAAATAGTAGCTTTGATCAATAAAAAGGCAATTCACCAGCTATTGAAAAACTCTGGAACTGAATGAAACTGCAAACAAGATGAGACATCAGTAATGCATGAGGCACATACAATTACAGTGAGACAACTATGGGTCAGTAATGGAGAGACTCAACTAAAAACAAACACGAGAAGCAAGGCCTGTGGAAGCACAGAGTCCCTTACTTGAGGGGAGCTGCCAGGAGAGAAGCCTTGATTGGAGACAGGAGAGGTGGGAGACTGGTTGGCTGGGGACCCAGCATTACTGCGGTACTGCTGGAGTGAAGCCTACAGAACAACACAGAATTAAAGACCATGGGATTGATGGAAGGTTGGAAAATTATAAACTTCTGGTGTATACAGCTCGAGGAAGCTGGGAGAAACCATCCTCTTCAGCAATTCTTGGCTATGTATGAAGACACGATTACTGTGAACAATGCCGCAAAAAGGAGAGCGTTAAGATATCAGCGTGGCATGGTCTTGTCTGACTGAATGGCTGAGAGCAGGGCAGTGCTGTTGTACAAGCAAAACTGTCAAAATATTTTCTCACTGTTCTCAGTTACGTTCAATTAAAAAAAAAAAACCTGGTCAGCCAACGATTGAGGGAAAAGAAGTATTGAAGGCTGGGAATAACTCAAAAATAATGTAATTTATTCTTCAATCCAACTGCCATACCCACACATTCTTAACCTGTGTTTACACTGCTCTGGAAATCCTTCTCGTGTTATTCTGCCTAGTCTTAAATAGCCTGGGTGCGTTATCAAGATTGAAGTGCATAACCACGCAGACTGGAATCCTTCTCAAAGCTGCATTTTACCGCAGGACATGGAACAGACATTGTCTGAGAATCCACGCTATGTTTTGCAGGTTTACATTAGTTACATTCACATTGTTCTCAGTCATCTTGAGAACACGTTTTCAAAGATTTACCTTTTTTTAGTCATAAAGAACCCTGGATTTGAACAAATTAATAATCTTAATGGCATTTAAATAGAATGTTGCACTAATTAACATAAATAGTAAGTACAGCTCTTTTCATTATACTTCGTTTAGAAATTAACAGATGATTGAGGAAAACCTGCAATCCAGTAGCTCTAAGAAAAGGAGTAATTTAATCACACAGCTTTGCAGTATGGGAGAACGTTGTACTATCACTGCTTTCTGACAGCGAATTCTGTAAATCTCAAGAAAATATGTCTTAACCCTTTTTGCTATGCGTTGCTACTTATGCACTTGAAGCAGACATCCAAACTACAGCAAAATTAATTTCAATATTGCTTTACAAAAACTGCATAAAAGTTGTCAGTGAGACTGTGACACAGCTCAAATGGCTTTTTGATAAACTAGCTTTAAATCTAAGTTTATTTATGAATTATTTCAGTTGCTTTAAAAGATAAGCACAGCACCCTAAAAGTTAAGGTCATAAAGTAGTTTAGGATGAGGAAAGCAACACAGAAAGCAAAGAATGAAAATCAGAATCATCTGTACTGGTAGCTACGTGAGTATTAGAATCAAAACATTAGGACACATTTTGAGTGGGTCGGTATCCTTTCCACTGCTGGATTTGTCCTTCCTCTTCCCCTTCCAATCCTGAAAGGGAAGCAGCTTCTTTCAAGAAGCACTTATCAGCACAAACTGTTAAAAATTTCATCCACAAATGAAGTCCATGATCACGCGCTAGTTCAATAGACAATGATTTCTTCTCGTTCTCAAACCAGTTACTGTCACTACAACACTGCCAGAAGGACACAACAGGTCAGACACCCAAGATCCTGTACAGCAGGGCAGAATGAGCAGAGAACGGGCTGTGAAATTCTTCCCTAGCTAGCCTGTAACCCTGATCCTGCTCTGCATTTTGGATTTTCATACGCAGAGAGAGACACAACATTTCATAACAGACCACGTTAAAACAAGCAAAAGAAGAAATCTGTCCATAAACCATTGCTGTATGTATGTATGTATACACTCCATTTCTTCTTGGCATCTGAAGGCAGCCACAAATCCAATTTTTGAAGATAATAATGTATACTCTAAAATTCCTTAAAATGAAAGGGTTCTAACTATAGAAAGTATAAGAAAATACCTGGTTCTCTCCAACTTTTGGAAAACGCTCGTTAGCAGGTTTCTTTATCAAAGTTCTGTTAACTCCTCCAGTCTATAGCACACTGTATAACATACAATGTGTTGGGGGTGCATCACATTTAACGGCCTGAAAACGTATCAATGCAACGGCAGCAGCAAGGTATGAAATAAATGCTGATATATTTAAGCTGGTCTAATCAAACATGGAGTCGTAAGGGACACCGTTTTATGAAACTACGGCCACCCTAAGCGTACATTAAACCCAAATTTTCCTCTATAAAACATTTAAATGTGGATTCAACCAAAACCATTCTAAGTCTACTTTAGACTCTGCCTAAAAATATACTTATTACAAGGGCTGTCCAGCTGGAACGCTGACACTACGCTGTACGCTCCCAGGTTTTCCGAGTGAAAGCTCTATCGCTTTCAGCTGTGCCCAAGCTTACCGAGTTGATGTCTATTCCCATTGATGGTTGGGTCTGGCTACCCGGAGGTGACTGTGGGATGGTAGAAGGTACCGTGACGGAGAGTGGGGGGAGTTGTGTTCCTCGCTGTAAACCAGAGGTCTGCATTAAAGGAGTATTCTGAGGCAGGGTACTTGCCACCTGGGTCTGCTGCTGTTGCTGGGAAGTTGTCTGGGTAAAAAATGGATATGGGGGAAGCTGTTGCTCCAGAGACAATGCATCCATAGCCACGGCCTTAAAAAGAAGAATCAAAATCGTCCACGCTGGCAGGTAATTCCCCTTCATTTTCAAGCACATCAAGTTTCACACCAAGTGAACTGTACTAAGCCAATCTCATCTTCCATTTAAAAAATGTTACCTAAAGGTTCAGAAACACGTTTCAAAAGTCAAGAACATGTTTCAAAAGACTTAATATCGCCTCCAGTGCATAATAAACAAATACTCTAAAAGCCCAGTTGAATGTCCAGGTCAGAAATTGATAACCTAGTCAGTCGCAGAGTCACACTTATGAAATTAATTTCAAAAGCCAACTGAGCTTCTCTCATGAATTAGAGAAATGTCTTTCAAATTTCACAACTAACTGGGGGACAATACCGTTACAGAAAAGTGTCCTAATAGGTGTTTTTTACCACGGTTCTAGGAAAGCGAAAGTAAAATCTGTCCCCTCTACAAACCTCTCTCTTTTTAAGGCTCTGAATTAATGAACACATTTAAAGAAGAAAATTACAGAACAAGAGAGATGAAGTTACAGCCAGCTTCTCCCTAGGTAAAATAATTAATCTGTGATTGAAAAATTTTAATTCTCCAAGTAAGTTCCTACCTGAGTAATCGGTGACAAAGGGGAAAGCGTAGGAGACATTTGCTGTGACTGTGGTCGTCTTGAGTCTGCACTCAAGGAGAGAGGACTGACGGCTGGCTGACGGTGCTGCTGGGAAGGGGCTGGCGTCGTTGTCATTCCTGCCAGGAAGGAACAAACCAGCTTAAACGGGAACAGAGCAATGGTTTATTGATATTCGTATAGAGGTAATTGCCTAAACGATGAAAAATGAATGGCATAAGCAGACAACCACTTAATGCAAAGTGCTGAATGCGCCTTGGCCAATCAGGCTAAAACTTGTTAGCTAATTTGCAATTAATTTTGTCAGGCTGAAGAGCATCAGGATGAGAGGAAGATCCCTGTGGTTTATCCTGGACCAAAACCAGTCACCGTTGTTCAGGTTTGTCCACAGATACTGACTTGAAATTGAAATAAGCAGAGCAGCTTCAGTTTTTACAGAAACCATAGGCACCGTTCTCGCACTGAACCCAGGAGAAGGACATTCTGCTCTATTTGCAAGGGCTCAAACTTCAGGAAGAAGGTAACAGATCATATAACAAGACTAATCAGAGGGCACCTGCGATATTATAAAAGCAAACACCTATTTAATGGAAAATGCAGAAGAAAAACTGGTTACACAGGAAGTACTCCATTTTTAATGGCATACCAGTGCACAGGAAGGCAGGAAATATCCTTCACACTCTAAAGAGCCATGACCTAGCAGGGGGTAGGGATAACCAATTCAAGTATTGTAATTTTGTTCAAATTCAAGACAAAACTCTGGAAGTTTTGAAACCTCCCCTATTTTCTGCCTCACCCTAGAGGAACCGTGACACCCTGGAAAGTGATTTCAGGACAATCTAGCTAGCGAACTGTTCTTCAGAGCTGCCAGAAAGGAGGAATTCACAAGAGCCTGCGAGCTCCCAGGCACCTGGCAAACGTTCAAGGCTTCCAGGCAGGCTGCCAGGGAGCCAGGAAGTCCAGGCTGCCAGGGAGCCAGCAGGCAAACTGGCTCAAACTGCGCAGATTCTGAAGACTGCCTGGCTTACCCTGCGATGTTTTCAAAATCAACACCGTCTCACGGAACATGTCAGCGAACTAACAAACTCAAATGCACAAATGCGTAGTCTTAAATTGCTGGCAGTTCTTTGTAATCTGACAGGTGTTTGTTTCCCCACCTTTTCTCGGGGCTGCTGAGAGCATGCCTGTGCAATGCGCAGTGCTCCTGCAAAAGGTTCAAAAGCATTTACATTTTCTGCTAAAGAGCTCGAAGATAAAGAGAGGCAAGGAGGGTTTGGAAAAAATCAGTTAAAAAAGCACCAAACACTGACTATGCCAATGATTAAACTATGGGATAGTCTCCAAAGAGAAGCCGGAAAATCATCAATGAGTGTACCTTTGATAGATCAGGAAATGTTTTCAAAGCAATTATATACTTACCGGTTTGGTTTTATACCGTTTACTTTGCTAATTATGGGTACGGCAAAAAATTTAGCGACCCAGTCTGGCCTAATTCCATGCAAGTAGTTTGTTTCTTTTTATACACACAACAGTGCTCTCAGCACAGACTTGCTAAATTCTACTTGAGTAACAGCCCATCACTGAAACTTTGTATAATCTCTTTCGAGACCAGAAAACTCGTCAAAGGATGCTGAAAGCTGCTGACCTACTCTGTACTCAAATGGTTAAACAGTCGTCTTGCTTCATTCTTAAATGTAACTACTCAGTCATAACACTATATTAACCTGATTAGAATTATTTCCTTTTCCCAATATATGAGAGGATTTTTAAGTGGGTAAGGGAATCCTGCCTAACACAGGAAATATACTTGTATTTTTGGATACAACGCCTCATTTCTATTCTAGGAATCAACTGACTGCAGCTGTCACTGACAATAAAAAAATGCAACCCTCTTTACAACTATTCGAGTACGACCCAGTGAAATAATTTAAAAAATAACAATCACCAGTTTAGGCTATTTGCCTATAAAGTTAACAAGTCCTGAAATTATCATCAGTATATTATAAATTGTCAGTATGGCAAATAATGTTTGTTTGTGGGTTTTTTAAAAATAAAATTATCAGTATTGCCAAAGTCCAAAAACCCCAACAAACACAACTCGGACTCACCACGCTCAACAGCTCAAACAGCAATAGCACTCGAGAAGAACTTGCAACAAAAACTAGGAAGTGAACTGCTAGGAAGTGAACAATTTCAACACAAAAGCATCATAGTGAGAGCTGTGAGAAATCAAGGTGTGCACTTGGTATTATTTCTCAAAGCCCTGCTATATTATGTAGCCTGAATATTCAGGGTATTTTCAAAACTGAAGCAGTCAAGCTTACAAAAACTAGCGCACCTTGTGAAGGCTCCACATTATTCTTGATTGCTCAAAAGAGAAAATTTGCTTCAGATGAAGCAAATCACCTCCCTTCAAAAGAAAAATCATCTCTCTCCAACAGAAAAATCATCTCCCTCCAAAAGAATCCTCACACTGAAAAAAAAAAACACCCCACCATTCTAAAGGAATGAAAACAAAAGGCCTACTTAAGGTATTTCCATAACAGAAGTGCTGTTGGGGTTAAGTACCATGAATTACAAGAGAGGCAGCTCTGGATGCTAGTCTCTCCTGTTGTCTTATACATAAACAAACACAAAAAAAACACAAAAAAGCAGATTTGGGCACCAAGAACATGAAAGACAATTTGTAAGTCATATAACTAAACACAGCTTTCTCACTTTTTCGTACAGAAATGGCTTGATAAAACTTGTTTACGAAGCGTCAATCAACACTGAAGAGCAATTACCTCTCAGACAAAACGGTAATATTCAGCAATGCAACTTCCATAATTTAAGACAAGTGACATATTATGGACAATCTGTAAAAACACCTCAGAGTTACGATCTTACCCTGATTGGCAGTGCTGATGCCCAAGTGAGTCAGATTGGCAGCAAGATTTCCGGTGCTATTGGAGCTACTCAGGGCTGGGAATGTGGATTCCTCAGGATCTAACGGTGTTGGGAGAGGGGAAGGGAAATGGATGTTTGTCAGGTCTGGCAGGGAGCCACCTGTGTTATGCGTAGCAGGAATCAGTGTTGTAGTGTTTTCCTGGTCAGCTGATGGAAAGATGCTAAGTAAGGGAGAGAGGAAAAAAAAAAGAAACAAAAGACATATCTCCATTTAAATTTCAGCCTGGACAGATCTTTATAAAATCTTTTTAAAAAAGGAAGGTGCCTTATACAGAATTATATATTATATTTCTGATAAACCAGAGATGTAATAGCCAATGGTTTACTCATAGCGGTTCTGGATCTTCTTGTATCTATTGCAATGTTTTACTGTCTAAGGGCTTTTCAGAAAACTCAAAAGCAAGAGGACACTCAATATACAACATTCTTTCTTAAAGATCTCAATGCTCTTTAAAAAAAAAATTGCTCAAAACTTACTTGATTCCGGGAACTTCACATGATTTAGGTCTTGATGACCCAGTCTAAAATAGAAGGAAGACATTTTTGAAGGCAAAGATACGGCTAGAAATTAATGCTTAGGATATATTTCAATTAGTAAGTTTTATTTAAATACATTTCTACAGAAGAGCTATGCTTCTACACAAGAGCTCTGTGAAGCTCTCAGAAGATATTTGTCACCTTTTTTGCTTTATTGGCCCAGCAAGGCTTAAATTTAAAGAGTTTCTCCTGATATAATCAAACATGTGCATGCACACAGACATGTAAAGTGCCTTTCTTGTTGCTAAATACAGCATTTAATCTCTAATCTCTGCAAGTAGTTTGTATTCAGAGCATTAATTTACCTAAATATATGTAGAAAATAAAATCTCTACACTGAAATGTGAGATTCCTACCTTTTTAGTGTCCCATCCTTGCTTAGAGAGGGTTTTGTCTGCCTCAGAGGTGGTTTCCTCCATTCCAGGGACAGTCAGTAATAAAACTAAAAAATGAGAACAAAAGGAATCATATTAAGCTTCGCAGTAAGAAATTTTCAGATTGGAAGTTTAACCATTTGAAACCTCTTAAGTAACCTATTATCAATGAATATGAAACAGTGGCACTCTACTGTTATGAGATCAAAATTAAAAAAAACGAACACCAGAAGAGACTAAAATTATATTTAATTAGCAAGGAGACATTATCAGCCTCAAAAAAAACCCCCAAAATAATTCTTTAAAAAATTTTGACCTCCAATTTAGTCTGCTTAGATCTAAGTGGAAGACTGTATCTTGGGACCTAGTTTTTTCTATCTTTTGCATTTTGCACACGTGATGTACACCTGGTACATCTAACGGATGGCCAACAGGACAATTCCGGTGGGGCAAAAATCCAGACCATCTCCCCTGGGACAGAGAAATGCTATAAAGCTGTTACTTCTCCATATTCCAAGCACATTTGTTTGTTCAAAGCTATCAACTGTTTCATCATGCTAATAGGAAGGTGACAAAAAAAGCCCAGCCAGAGAGATGTATAACAGAAGCCCTTTGCACTGAGGACTATAAATCCATATTTATGTAATACTGTTTAAGATGATCATTATTTAATGTTTTGCAGCTCTACAAGTATATGGAAGAGCTGCAGTATGGTGCATACGCATCCGAGTGTTGCGTGCTCACCTATCTCCGGGTGGTTGTTTAAGGATTAAATTTCTCTACACAGATTTAAGAGCTTTTAATGTATTTTTTGAACAGACAGCAGGAACAAGGGCCAGCAGAGGGCACCAGAATTGTTAGTGCCGGAGGGCTGTGCTGCTCCAGCTTGTAACTAGAAATATTATCAGAGTATTGTTCGTAAGCACTGCCTCTGAGGGTATATTCACTAGTGATCGCAATCCCACAAATAAAAACTAGATGAAGTCTTGCTACTTTACGACATTGTATCACTGACCATGAAATGCCCATGATCTCTACGCTTGTCTAGAAGTTACTACAAACTGCAAACCTCTAGTATCGCTGACAGCAGTCTAACCAGCAGAGTCCCACAAGCCCAGATTACTTTTCCCCATAGGGCAAAGTCTTAGAATAACAGAATACGGGGTTCAGGAAAATGTTCCATCAGCTTTGTATACTCTTTTCCGGATTTCAGTACCCAGAAGAATAAATGTGGTCCTTCGTTCCAATTCCTGCGTAACTGAATCTAGAAAGTGTTATGCATACATGTATTTATAGAAACAGATGAACACCAATACATGTGCATATAATCTGAAGTACAATGCTTTGAATGTAACAAATATTTTTACTGTTTTTCCCTGTTTACCTCTTTTCTGCTGCATGTCCTGTGACCCTCCTGAAAAGGATTCTTGTTGAGCTGGAGTCATAGTACTCTGGTGCAAGGCAGAATCAGAATTTGTCCTGAAAGGAAGGCAAAACCAACATTTTTGTTGTCAGTTTCTCGAAATAAAAGAATGCTTAATCTCAGATAAATGTAACCAACTCAGTAAAACCTGAATACTCTGCATTAAAAAGCCAAAATCTATATATGGCATATACCAGGCACAATTTCTTTGTGAAACAATTCGCAGAACAAATTAGTTCAAGTTTGAAGAGCAGTTGTTTAAATAATGGGATTGAGAGGAATACAGGATAAATAGGCCTTTGGCGTTAGAAAATAATTTGATATGCTTTGTTAAGATTATGCATGATCAAATAATGCAATTTCTAAGTTGAAAGCTGCTTACACATACTTTGGTTATACTAGTCTTGGAAAAGAAAGCATCCCTGTCTCATAGTGAGGGAAAATGACTAGTTCAGGATGCATGTATGTTGTGCAGACGGGAACCTCCACAGCCAACACATCTCTTAAAATGAACTGTTCTTCGCTTGGGAATGTAGGCCCCCACTTAGGCAACTCGGCACCTCCAATGTCAGGAGCATGAGGGGTAGGAACAGGCAACTTGGTGCTCCTTTCCACTCAAACGCTTGCAAGGGCAGACTGGCCCAGCTTCTGCGCAGTGAGAAATATCCAAGTCTTTTACAACTCAACAATTCTGGGGTATGCCTTGGAACACCTGGCAAGATTTACCCTTAAAAAGATCACATTAGCTGACACACCCTAAGTTTAAAAGCAGGTCATCTAAAAGAATAAGCATAATGGGAGAAAAAAAATCAATTTCTAAATTCAGGAAGGCATGGCAATTCAAATAACCAACTGCTGCAGGGAACAATAAAGGCCTTTGTTGCACATGAAAGTGTTATAGTATCAGAGAACGCAGTCCAAATACTAACACACACATACGATTGTGCTACTAACCTTCTCCAGCTTGTGTCTGATGGAGGTGACAGATACACAGTGCCATACGGACAGCTGTCCACGTGATTCCATCAGTTAAGGGGAAGAACACAACTTTCTCACTTAAGTAGGAGGCCTATTTGAAATATTTTCCTAAGGAATAATTCAAATCACCCTGTCAGAACCACTAAGCTCACTTGAGAAAGGCAAGCAGACTCCCTATGGGGAACATACTGACTTTAAAAGGACACTCAAAACAAACTATTATCTGGATTGCTGTAATATTTGAGCAACAAGACAACCATCCTCCTTTTCCCTTTCTGAGCATCTAACTCTTCCCTGAGAAGCCGTCATCTCTCCACTCTCCCACTTGCGCGTCCCCTTTAGCCCCATCAAGCCAGTCTGATTGCAGCACATTTTAAGCCAGTCAGAAATAATAAACTAATTCATTTTCACAAATGGCAAGAAGAAATAGCGCTTGGCAAATGCTAAACTGATGAATCAACTTGTAATAAAATGCACAATGAACTGCAAAGAATTATTCTGGTTTGGATTTACTCAGTTCTGAAGGCAAACTCACTTTCACCAAGACTGCCTTGCCTTTTCCATCAAAGGATCTCAATCCCTCTCAGCTTCATGTGTATCATTATCCCCACTTAGAGCTGAGGAAGCAGAGAAAGTCAAATGCTTACTTTATGGAATAGTAGGTATTTATAGACTAGATCACAGGTCTGAAAAAGCAGATGACATTAACTGCACAGAGATGGGAAGCAACTCCGCTGACAGGTAAGGAGGGGAGGAAGAAGGGAACTGTAAAAACTGAAAACTCTGGTATTGTTGAAAAGGTAGGTGTTCGCTGCCAGCTCATGAGCCAAAGGATATTTGTCTTCCGTGTTTATCCACAGAGAGAGGGCGTCGATGCGGGGAGCCGAGACGGTTTCTGTCACGATACACTCTGTCCACCAGACCATGATGCCGAGTTGTTCTGCTTGTGTCCAGTCCTGATGACTGAAAAGGAGTCTGAAAGAGACACATGAAGTTATAAGCAGAAAAATGCATGCACGAGCACCCAGAACCTATTCATATTGTATGCAAGGCTGTATTACTCTAAGGAATAAAACTCAAAAACGATACGGACAAGTGTAACCAATGTAAATTTTTTCTCCAACATTTTCACTATAGCCATGGAAAGCAATTACCAAGGCTATCTCTTCCAGACAAGAGATTAGAGACAAGTGGAGGCAGACCATGCTAGACCTGCCCTCTCATAAATCAGCACTGCTCTCCAACCTTTGTATCTCTAAAATACCACAAATGAGTGTGGCAGGGAGCCTACTGACAACTGCTGTTTACATTCCCTTGGTGTAGCATGCAGCATGCATCCAGAAGGAACATGCTGACAACCAGAGCTTAAACTACGAGGGCAGGAGATGCAGGAAGAAGATGCACAGTGAGCCTTACATTCATCAGAACACACCACATTCTCTCAAAACTTCCTTTCACCCCTCCTTTCAGCATAATTATTTTAAGGGGACACTAATAGAATTAAAAGAAAAAGAAAAGCAGTTTCCTTCCTCCTCTGTCTAGAAAAAGCTACAGCATCCAATATTTTTTAAGTGATTTTCATTTCATTCAGGTTGCACAATGAACCTAGGTGGGTTGATTCTACTTTGAATCTTATCGGTGCCGATATCTTGAGAGCATTTATTTGTCAGCAACTGATTTCAGAGAACGAGGATAGCAGAGAAAAGACAGGGAAGATAAATTCCCAGGCTAAACTGGAAAACTTCTCCTACATTTTCAAAAGGCCTTCTCAGCATATACCTGCGGGGGGGCGAAAAGGAAGTACCGAATGGTCAACCTCTACTCATACTTCAACAGCAATATATGGGTCTCTAGGGGAAAAAGTTACACAGTCTTCCACTCCTTGCCAATGTGAACAGCTTTGCTGAGTCCCTCAACACCATCTGTTTGGAAATCCAAAATTTCCTCCTCCATTCAGGTGCTGAATGTGGCAAATGCACTGTCCTGTCTCTGCCAAGCCATGAAACCATCTGGCTTCCACATTAATTTTTTTTTTTTTTTTTTTAAAGTGTCCAGCTTCGGCTGTTTAAATGATTACTTCTAAAAAGTTTTACATTTATTTTTAAATGTTTTGTTTGTAATAACTTTTAAAAAGAGTCTTTCTACTATTTTAAACTCTTTTCTATTTAGCAAATATTAGTCTCCCCTCCCTCCATGCACACACAACCTGTGTTAACATAAATGGATGCAAAGTGGCTGTGGTGTTTATTTCCTCGTTTCAGGGCCAACACTTTATATGCAGCAGAATATTGCTTAAGTCAGCATGGGACTAGCAACAGAGCACAGTGACTTTTTACTATACTCTCAGCCATTAAGATCATGGTGTTTTGCTTCAGTTCCTTAGCAAGTATGACTTTCTTGTATGAAGACTTTGAAACCTCAAGTCATACCATCTCAATTTTAAGTAATTTAAATTAAAACATGTTGGTTTAATCTCTGCTGCAAACACTAAACAACAATCTAGTTCTACCTAACTGGCACCACACAGAACTGGGAATATTCATAATTCCAAAACAACAACAAAAGGTCTCAAACTCTTCCTTGTACTGTTGTTACATCAATTCTACCCCAAAAGGCAGCAAAATTTGCAAATACATGCGTGCTTGGAAGGTCAATAGGAAAAGCAATTTCCTATGCCAGTGGTCTCAACCACAATGTTACTAAAAAAGGAGAAGTCAGTCTGAAACACACAGAATGCAGACCTCACCTGGAATTTAAAGGGAAGCATATGAGTATACAGACAAAAAGTTGAACGCAAAAATAGTTATTTCTTAAGTTTTTCCTTTTTTTGGCACACCTTCCGTATAAAAACACAACAAAAATCTAATTTGAGTGCAACAGTGGCACAAGTAAACATGGACCATGCCCTGTCACAGGGCTACAATTTACAGAGTGAGGAATTTTGAGGCAATGGTGTTCTCTGGCTTTCCAGGAACAAAGATCCCACGTGAATCCGTAACTTGCTTAGGGAAATCAGAAAAGAAGACAAACACGTGAGAAAATGGGTATCACCTCCAACAGGTCTGGCTTCTTTCAGCAACCATCCCATGGAACTTACTCTGGACCAAACACCAGGCGACACACCTTCATTAAAATCCCCATCCCTGCAGGGCATGTGATATTTAACTATAGTGAACAACTGTGATTAAAAAAAAAAAGAACAGATCTGAGCATCAATTTTATGTGGCAAATGAAGAACTAGAACTGTTTTGCTTCCCTGAAAAACATTCAAGGATTTGAGATCAGAACCAAAACTCCACAAAACATTACAAATAAAAAAAGCTAAATACTCACAGACAGGAAGGAAAAAGCTCAGTGCTCTAAAGCAACAGTGTCCCTTTAAGATTTATCAAGACATTGACTTAAGAAATAAAAACGAGCAAGGTGGATGAGGGGGAAAGTGAGGAGTGGTACCTACTGACACTTTACATTTTGGTGCCCCCTCGTGACAAGCAGCATTTGGGTAATCATTCTGCCTTTCCCGATGGAGTTTAACATGCAGGCTAAGTGCACATGCTCAGAGATTGCTTAAATCACAGGCCAAGACAGTGCCAAAGAAACCACCGTCTGCATCAAATTAATCCCCCATAAATCATAAGTGATCACATGACAGACCACAGCAAGTCCAGGGAATCTGTACAGGAATTACTATGCATGTTCCAAACCGGGATGCATGGCAAAACCTGTATTTATGTGACAGACCATAACTCCTTCGGAGCTGGGACGGTTAATCAAATAAATACTGAGCATACCAGAAAAAGTGTAGCATGTGCTAAAATACGTATCTACCTGGGCAAACAGTACACCAGTCCTAAATACGTATTTGCACAAACCTAAATACTTGTTTACCAAAGAGACAGGAACTGCTCCAAAGGCTTCTGCCAGAGCTCCGTTGTGCTGTAAATGCAAAGAACCAAGATTCTCAGACACTAACGCTCTCACCAGAAACAACCAGACAGGCTTCACCTGATCAGCACATCGTACAAGTATCTTTTGGCAATTTCATCGTATTTTAGCTTAAAATTGAAAAACCTACAAAGCATTCATCACTGATACAAATACATGATTTTATTGTGTTGCTTGCTACCATTTGTTATCTGTTAACAGTATCAACTTTGGATTTTTTTGTGCGTGTGTGAAAAAAAAAATATAAAAACCTGGAGTTTAAGGACAATTTGTTTCCGTATCCTCCTCTAGTCATTCATAAATTTTTGATTATTCACTTTCAAGTATTCTGTTAGTTTTAGGACTAAAAGGTCTGTGTAATAACCGTTAGTAATGGCCATCAAGCACAAAAATACTGAAATACTATTGCTTAAAAAGAAGAGTAACTATTAACCTCCTTAACAAGAAACTAAAGACAAAAACGTGAAGAGATCAGACGCTTGTGAAGTAATACTAAGGGCTTCATAACATTACAAACCTCTGCACTGTATTCCCTAACGGCAACCAGATTAAAATAGACATTTGCCTCTCCTCTTGCACAAGATTCAAGCTTTTAACCTCCACAAATTCATCTGTCTACGTGTATTTAAAAAGGCATCGTTAGAGGACGTCATCAATAGTTTCTCCGTATTTATTAAGCCAGCCTTCATCAGAAAACCACAAACTGCAAAATTTTATTCTTACCACATCCTTGTGAGATAAAATGTAAATGTTACTACTCAAAAAAGGAAAACTAATGCAGAAATTTTAATTATTTTGAGCACCCTAAATCAACTAACTATAGAAATCAGGAGTCCCACAAGTATCCATCACCTAATCCTATCCACTATACAACATCTTTTGTCCAAACATGTTTACTAACAGCAAAACATTCATATAAAACACTGATTTTCTGTTTATAGTGCATTACCTCTGGAGTCACAACAGCGGGGAAAGAAAAAAAAAAAAAGCCAGTACATCTCTATATTTACTTTTCAGCCAGACCAAGGCAAAGTGACTATTCTGATACTGGTTTGTGTCCCACTGCCCCTTCTCCTCTCCTAAAATCCATGCATTTATTCCCATGGAACATGCACATCACCATGGGGTACCTTCTTCAACACCCCCATCTCCCAGTGCTTTCTCATCACCTTGCATTATTTGCTTCCACTTTTGCTTTGAGTCTATAGTATCTTCACAGAAGGTTTCATTATGACTTTGGTACTGAACAAAAAAAACCCACCACCACCATGAATATTCACTGACAAAGAAATTGCATCGCCTCTGCATATTCTTGACACAAAAGCATCACGACCGGGGACAGGAGAACTATTATCTAACACTAGATATATACAATACAAAAATATCCACACATCCCATACACAACTATGTTCCATTCCAAAAGAGCAAAAGTTTTTGAAACAGGGTGATCTGCTGAGGCCATGGTGCTATGTTCTGAACCAGCAGCTAGTTCATGATCTCCTGTGAGGAAAAAATAGCATGCAGGCACAGCATTAATCACCAAAAAAGACGGAAACACCCTATTAAACTCACCTGGAAGGGCAGATCCATGGCACTGTTTCCAATCTGATTCACATTTGGCAGTGACCCACCGTAGTACTGGCCACGACTCTGTCCCAGTTGCAAATATTGGGTTTTCTGCAGCTGTAACTAAAAGAAAAGGAGGAGGAAAGTGTAAGGGCAACTCATTTATTTTTCAACTGTTTTAACTGACTCAACTCGACGCCGTGTCCGTTATCACCGAGCATGGATACCATCTATAAACAGCATGAATTCAACTTCTCCACAAAGCACGGTTGGCAAACTGCCACGTTAGGTCTTGAGTGATAGTGTAAAGTGATGGAAGAAAAATCAACTTCATAGTCAGCGACCGTATTCAATTTCCAACAAATAACCACCACGTGAAACCACATGGCTCTTATGTCACCTGCTATTCTGAAAAGCGGGACGTAAAAACCCCATGTCAGTCTGATCATTACTCTAATATCAAAATTAACCAGTTGTTCATGTGTGTGATACACAAATAAGAAAGTCATCTTAATTTAGTATATTGAGTATACTGTTTAACCAAATATTCAACTTTTTAGCAGTCTAGGTAACAGAGATGTTATAGCAAGTTATAGCTTTCCACCATTAGGTAAGTGTTCTTGTTTCTTGCACCAGGAAAAGCTCTGTAGGAAGGGCAGAGACACAAGTTTTCAAAGAAAACCCAACCAACCAAAGGAAAAAAAACCAGCAAAGAATTCCTTACTGAACAGGTGTACATGAAAATAAATGTGACAGTCTGCAAAGTTTCAATAAATGCTAGGTATCACTCTTCAGCTCTCAATCACACCTCTCTACTAAAATATTCTAGTATGCTTTCCCACAGTTGTATACATTTTTGGTGTACAAAAAAGTGTGCAGAAAAAAGCTGTTTCTTTTCTACTCAAACACCAACTTATTTTTATTGCCACTTCTTTTGGAAGACTACTGTCTCAACAGTTCATTAATAAGAGCTACGATTTTTGATTAATCTTTTGTTAGTGACCTTTCTCAATTTTTTAGTTTAGTAGTACCAGTATTTAAAGTATCAGTTCTGTAATGTTGCCACTCAACACATCTAGATTTAATACCACACTGCCACCAAAGCCCTATTTTACACTGATAAAGCAGAATTTGCAATCATCTGAAGACAACAATCCTGCTCCCAGGGATGCATCTTCCAGGGACTGAAGAAACTACAATTAAAGTAGCAAAGAAATGAGCTTACATAAGTCCCTCTCCTCCCACTGTGGAGGAGTACATATTGTATAATGTATGTTGCTCCTCACTAGATGTCAACTGGCTGTTTTTGCATTCTGAAATGCAAGAACATTCCTAGATTGGTAGCAAAGAATTGTTTAAAGACTAAATGTTCTGATCTTGGACTAGCTGCAGGTTGGTTGCTAAGGCACTGTAGTGTGTACATCAACAAATCTGGTTTAGTTTCATTCAAATAGATCCGAAAGCCTTTGCCTCGCAATGCCAGAATTCTGAAGAGCAAAGTTTGGAAAAGTACTAGAAAACGCGGCATCCCCAAAACTGGATGTTTACATGGTTTTTTTTCTTTACACTTTCTTCAAGTAAAGGAAATGGCAGTGTGGAAACAAGTGGCCCTGCCTCTACAGCTTTACCACAAAGGCCCTGAGGTTGAGTGAAGGTGTTTCCAGCAAAGCGAAGGAAGAGCTAGCACCCTCCGCGTTGACGAGGTGATCTATGCAGAGTCCTCTGATAAAACGGTAATACCACAAGCAGGGATGCTGAGCGGCGTGGACCGCGAGGATACCGTGCTGCACACTGATAGCACCAAGACGGGTCAGGGAGAAAAGGGACCAGTCTGCTTAAATCATGCCGACACTTAGGGGTATATATATTAAAACAGTCCCTGAATAGAGGAGGGGAAAACGGGATCACGCCGAGGAAAACAGCGTATGCATTCTTCCGACTTTAAAACTATCCCTAGGAAAGCAACTCAAATACCCTTTATTCACAGAATCTCCCCTAGAAGCCACCAATTTCCAAATACACAGACAGTCAAAATCTACGGCTTTAGCTGAGGGACCAAATTAATCCAAAACTTACAAGACAGCTCTTAGAGATGAAAACCCTCTATGGAACGGGCACTCTCAAAAGCCTCAACTATTCGGGCAGGACACCAGTCACAAAGTGGCTGATGTTCTTTTTATTAACCAAAGGGCAAATAAATCCCTTCAGCCTGAAGACTTATAAAATATTCAGTGTGCCGTATCAAACGGTTCAACAAGACCCCATCTAAAAAGCATGAAAGACCCCCCACCCCTTTTCTTTTGCAATCTTTTGACACGCAATTACAATCCAGTGCTCTCTAAGCAATACATGAAATTAGAGAAACGCTGTGCGCTGGTATCACTTAATGAGTCACAGCCCCTCTAACTCATAGCTGCAGATCACTAAAAGCACAATATCAGAACTAGCTGTGCTTTTCGCCTGGCCCGTACATATGTTTTTGTTGTTAAAAAAAGGCTTGCTTGAGATTGGTGCCAAACATTGAAGTAACTGTTTCAACAGGTGTTGGTTTCTTTTAAAAAACCTACTATAAGATGCAAAGGGGCAGGGGGGTTGCTTTATGTTTTTTTAATGTTTTGGCCTTCCCCAGTACATACCTGCCTCAAAGCATAATGTAACCAGGAGGTCACGACCATTTGTCTTTCCATTGCAGTCAAACATGGAAATGAGGAAACAAGAGATCGAGAACTAAAGCAGTTCTCAAAAATGAGCTTGTTAAATGGCTTTGCAGTATCATTAATTTTAGTAATGCTACCTTCGATAAACACTTCTGGAGATCCGTGCCAAAAATAAGAAAACTGAGTGCTTGTTATTGCTATCATATATCATTACACCAGTGTGTAGATCTGTATTTGTTCCTCTCTTCAGGCTCCTGTCTTTTAACAGCAAGTGGCCCCCAGACTACACGGTTTATAGGAGACCATCAACAACTGCCACTTGTAATCTATGAAGATCAAGTGTAAGCAGAGCAGGCCAGTTTGCTGAGCGCCTCAAACCTCCAGCTTTTTAGCTGGTAAGAAAGCGTTTTTAAATACTGCGACATTAGACCTTACTGTCATTCCAACAGATCTCGAGTCAAATCAGCTCAAGTCTTTCAAAGCAGAGGATCAGCAAAAAAACCTGCAAATTTCACCGTCATGCTTCGAGATAACTCAGGAGTCTCGAGTCTTACTAAGGGGATCCGTGCACAAAGGCAGGCAGTGCTGAAAATGAAAACAGACACCGGTTGTGACTAAAACGAACACTTCCTCCTTTTTCTGTAAAACTACCTGTGAGGTCAATTAAGTATATTGCACAATTTGGGGTCTGGGGATTAGGTCTGAAGAAGGGGATTGTGGGGTTTTATTTTAAAAGAAAAAAAAAGCCTTTTCTTAATAGAAAAATTCAGATTACTCTTAAAATGTTAACAAGTCTCATGACAACTCTAGCTTTATCTCCTGGGGTTAGATTCAATTAGTGGCAACTTGCTTTCTTTGTGAATTTAGATAGTGAAGTATGATAACGAATTACTTAGTGTTCACCAGATATATTAATTTCTTGAACCACGAGAACTTAGTGACTCTATATTATAGCTTTTCCATTTATGTATTATGTGGCCAAGATAATAGCTCCTTGACAGTTGAAAACATTGCTAAATATTCCAGTTCTATCCTGAGAAAGCTTTTGGTAAGGAAAAAGCTTTTGCTTGTTAAACAATTTTACTTCTGCTTGACATTCTTGTTCAGAAAAAACGCTTCCCAAACGACAGATCCTAACTGAATCTGTAATTTTCCCTCCACCAACATTTCTCCTATGCTACTTAAAGAAAAAATGAAGATTTTAAGTTAAAATCTAATTTAATCGTTAAAAATCAAATACTTCTGCATAAGCACTTTTCTAGAATAGCTGAAAATGTTCCTCAAATAAAAGGTTGACACACTGTTGGTTTGCCAGATTTGAAGTTATGTTAAAACCAATACATTTCTGCAAAGATACAAGAGTAACAGTCTGACAGGCAGTAGCAGCATCTTTACAGCAAGCAGGACAGGAATTGTTACCTTTACATGCAGTAATTAGGAATTTGCAGGCAATTACATTCTGAACTCAGCTAACAGTTGAGTAACATGACATGATCTTTTTCCGGTTAATGGAACCGGACACACACAACTTTGGTAAGAAATAAAAATACCAGATTTAACATAATTACTGACTTGCTAACAATGGAACATTCTTCCAGATACTAGCTTTTATGTGAACCCATTTATATGAACTACCTCAATTTTTCCATTTAGATTGGGTTAAAGTTTTCTGGATATACAGCTGTATTTGTAGGGAGAGATTCAAGTTATACAATAAAAATAAATTAAAAAAAAAAGAGAGAAACATATCCTTAAAAGCATATCCAGTTTTCCTACAGACCTAAGTGTCCAAAATATGCAGATGGGACTCAGAAGAAGCATTTATTAAAATTCAACACTTCAACTTCTCTAAACTCTTCCCAAAAAATTCTGGGCAAATTACAAACTTATGGACAGAACTCAACTGTAATCAAACAGCAAATTTGACACTGGGATGAAGTCAACCAAAATCCACTATAACTGTTTCTTTTAAAATGCCCTTTTTAATACATAAAAATTTGATTCCCATAAGTGTAATAAAAGGGTGGAGTGTCCTTTTCATAAAAAAACCCCTAAGATATCTGATGAATACAGGAAGTAAGATTTCATGATAACTGCTCTTTTGCCGGTTTGCAGTTTCCACACCAAGCTTTCTTATAAATTCTAGCTTTTCACTTTAGAAAGCCTTCTCTTTAGCAGAAAGGCTAATAAGCAGCAAAACGAGTGCAGATTAAAATTAGAAATGTCTTATTGAAGCTTAATTGGAAATTAAATTCTGTTTGAAGGATTAACTGGAAGTTTTAGGGACTGCATTATAGGTAAATCCTGTTGTTGAAAGCAGTTCAAAGTTTCCCAGTTGGACACGTCTGACATTTCTCAGGAAGGCTTTCTCCTAGAGCAACCAGAGGCAGGACCTGCCATGGAAAAGAATATACAGTTGCCTGCAGTTTTTAAACTGGTTGGGATTGATTTGGCATCCTCAATAATATGTCACTGCTATTTTCTGATCTCTCCTGAGGAATGAACTCACAGCCCAACTCTTGGTAGAAAGCTCTGCATCAATGAAAAGGCACTTATATTACTATTTTTGGCCTCTCTGCAGAAGAGCCAAAGACAGTAGAGACCAAGTGCCCTTTTATCCACAAAACTGGACTTTTCAAGTTACACAGGTAGGGCAGCAAAAGAGAAAAACTTCCCAGGTCAAGTGCCTCTCCTGTGAGCAAGCAGAAGGCAGACAGTCTCCCAAACTACTAATCTGGCTTCTTTCTCCAGCATGAAATTAAACACTAAGTCAAACAAACCCTCAAGACAAGTCAGTTACTCAGTGGAATCCCAGTGGAAGTATTTTCTTCAAAGGGAGATTTCTTCCCATTCACAATCCTCATGTTGATAAGAAAAGCAAATACAGTCTTAAAAAGAAAGAAAGTTAACATCAATTTAATGATTCACAGTTATTGCATTTAGACTTAGTGGCAATATAGCCAGTAGTTAAAAATCACCCATCTAACTATTAAATTTAAAAAGTTCTTTACGTTTGTGTCCAAGTTGCCAAAAACTATCTGACAATTAACTAACTGCTCTGACCACCAAAAGAGTTTGGCTCCTCCCTTCCCCTCAAACTAACCTTTTTCTGTAAATATTCTGAAGTTCGTATTAGAATTTGAATTTTAAAAACTCTGCACTTGCTACCCAACCAATTTCTAAAATTAATATACATCAAAATAACTGCTCATTTACTAAAACCACCCTCCATGAAAGCTGTCTAGAATTTATTTAATTAAATGACGAAGGATTCACAAATCAATAAAAGAGAATCCTGGTAAGGCAAGGAAAAGAACATTTAAATGTTAGCCACAATTTCATTAATTATAACAGGTATTCATCCGCCAGTCCTTCTCTACATCAACGGACCTAGACACAATCTCATTAAAGCCAAGAACCTAAAATTAATATCAATAATAAGAAGCCACAGAAAGTTATTAGCAGAAAAAAGTTTCATGAGCAACAGAGGATATAGTTTTATAATACAACCAAGCAGATCACACCGTGGAGAACACAGTCCCAGTGCTCCGGCTGCCTTTTCTTTCCCAGGAAAGCTGTATAACCTTGCCCCTCTCCTTACACCCGAACTCTTATGACCTGAAAGAAATCCGGTTAAAGAAGCTGAACCAGCAGAAAAACTCTGTGGGTTAGCTTAGTTTCTCTTAACTTGCCCACCCCACAACCAGATGAATTTTTGGTAGTAGAAGGGAAACAAGAGATAGCAGCGGGAGCCAACAAAAGGACAATTTCTTCCAATATTCAGCTACCAGAATAACTCAGCCGTACGGTCCAATTTCACATTAAGTTTCAGGGCTGCCTACTGAAGCTGATGTCTGAGCAAACCTCATCTTCACTCTCGCAGAAGCTGGAAGGTATGAAAAGAGTGAGTCAAATGAACAACGAGAGACCGGGGCCTCACATTATGGCAATCCGGCATTTCTGTCTTCCCTCTGCCACTAAAGTTCCTCAGGACGCTACATGAGCAATTAAGGCCTTTTTCAGAGGCAATTGCTAATTTTCAGATTACTCAACATAAAATATCGGGGATCTGTCAGAATTACCAATTGGGGTCTAAAGTACTACTTCTCCTGGAGTCAGCTGGACCTGTGCTGTGAGTGTATAAAGCACTTTAAAATTGAAGGACTGCTGTTGGGTTTTCCCCCTGAGTACCAAGTGTATCAAACTGAACATTCAAAGCATCAATTTCTTCTATTTTACCGCTTGCATCTTAGTTATCCTCCTATAAAATGAGACTAGTCACACCAGAAGAATATTGTAAAGATTAAGTTGGTTCTGAACTACTTAGACTCCTTAACAGTGTAAGGCGCGGAGCACTTCCCTGGAGGTTTAATTATCCTATCAGCAAACCAAAGTTTGACTGATGCACTCTAAGGCCCAGAGCTATACACTGAACAATGTGGATAAATCAAGATATTTAACAGCCTCCCAGTAAGCCACCATTACCTATTTTTCTGCTGAAAGAGGCAGGGGTCTCAGTCTCACGAGGGGAGTGAGGAATATATGACAAATTAATTAAAGACTATCATACTGCTCACACAGAAGGAGATGAATGAAGATTGGAAAGACTTTTGGAATGCTTGACTTTTTAATCTATATAATGCTTTTATAGTTTGAGTACAACTGATAAGTTAATACTGACCGTTTTTATAGTGCTATAGGGTTTTTGACCATTTATGGCAAATAATTAAAAAGACTTCCATTATTTAGATGTTACAGATTAAAATCCACCTATGCATGTTATCTAATAGTTGAATAGGTGGGTAAAGAGATGGATGTCTATTTGCAATTTTAGCCCTCTACTTTCATTTTCCAAGTAATTAAAAATTAGATGATGAAATCTAGTAACATCAATACTTTCATCTGAAGATGCACCCGCAGAAGTGTGTATATGATAGATGTTTCTTTTCAATCCAAAGTATGTCCTGATGGTCAGGGGAAATAAACATTATGATGCAAACCCGCTTCTTTTAAATTGTCTTTCAGAGCACCTACTGCTACTCTGCCTAATATAAAAGAAAAAGGTGCAGCATCAGGAAACTACAGCACAAGTTCTTTTCTCAAAGACACCGATTCTCTAGAAAATGGCTTGACCACGGAACTAGATAAAAAAATGTCTAGAATTACACAGAAGTATGCAGTCTGCTATCAGCCCCTTAAAGCTACTGCATGCTGTAGATATAAAAACAGAGCTCTGAAAACTGCGTTCCTTTAAAAATCAGAACACATTTAAATGTGCCTGCTGCAAAGCAAGTGACACTGTTCTTTTATTTCTGAATAATCAACCATTCATGGCAACAACGAAAAGCGAACACGGCACACAGAGTAATGCTAGAATAGAAAAAGCGTAGCTAGCTTCTTCACAACTCTTCCTGGCTAATGGAGACAGACTACACAGACTAATTTATCAAAGAAAAAGAAGAGAGAATCCCTTGCATTCCTCTCTCATTTGGGCTGTCACAATCAGGAAGAAACACCATCAAGCCAGATTTCTAAAGTAACTTATTTCCTGCAGTTTCAAGTACTGATCCAACAGCAGCAGAGGATCCAAATGCACAGCTGTTCCTCCCAGGAAGACTGGTAAAGGAAATGAAGTCTGAAGTTTAGAGGAAAGGTATAATCTGCAGTGATAGCAGCTGCTCTGTCTGGGTCACCTGGGATTTAAAATATTCCATCATCAGCTTTGTAACAAAATGTTTTGCAATGTGTTTTTTTAACTTTAGTATGTTTTTATTTTCATATAAGTGAAGATTTTAACACTGGCTAGAAACAGACAAGTGCGGACAAGCCGAGCAAAAGTTTCCCTTGTTGCCTCTGCCAATCATATTTGGCCTTCTAATGCTATTAGCATCCTAGCGCAATAGATATTGCAGAGAAAAGTACTACTAAGCCAAAACAGGAAGCCAAATGTCTACTACAAACTAAGTGAAAATTACCACGAAAAAATCCAGACATATGGTATGAACTGGATTTGAACCCATGCTTTTAGAACTGCTACATCATTGTTTACTCTTCCATCACCATAACTGTCATTTAAGTCACTTTCAAGTATTTGTTCCATTATCACATCGACATGTCAGGACACAAACAGAAAAACTCTGCAGGCCAGCCAAACACAGTCATTAAAAATAAAAATTCAAGAAAAGAAAAAAAAAAAGCATTTTTGCTTCCTTTTTTTTTTAGAGAAGGAATCTGTTGTAATATATTGGAATTTAGCAGCCACAAAAGAGCAACAGCTTTGTTTCTGCCACACTGAAACTCTTCACAACCGACTCCTTACCCACAGCAGAGCTGCAAACACAAGGCTAGCACTGCACTTGATTTTTACCAGTGGATAGCTATGGTACACGATCAACTATACTGTTCAAGGATTGAGGGTTTTCCCAATGCACTAAAATACTCAAATTTTCTCAAAGACTTCAGAATTAACAACAAAACGGGAGGTGACATATTCAAGGACCAGAACCAAAGGGATTCTGCTACAGCCTGTGAGCTCACGTGAACTCAGTACTAGGGTCTTCACGGAGAGAAGGGGAAGCAGAATCCTCCCCCTCTATCTCACAGAGCCAGAGCTTGAAAGAAAAGAGGAGCTCTCCCCACATACCATGAAAAAATAAACTGGGAATCACAAGAAGGGTTTTTCATCAACAGAGTAATGAAATCTGCTAGTCAGAGGAAAGGGAACAGCAAGATAGCTAACTTAAGATTTTATAAACCTGATTAAGCTTAAAGGTTACCTGATAGTATTACATACATGCTGCAATTCCAGCTGCTTACCAGTAAAACCGTGAGGTCTCAAAAGGGGTGCACCTACTGGAACACCTGCGTGGGTCCCTTGCAGCTGCATAAAAGCCTCCACAAAATTAGGGCAGTCCTGGATGATTCTGTGCTTTGAAAAGGAGAGAGGAGATGATGGAGTAAGCTCTTATCTCTAGTGTCTGTGACAACGCTAGTCATTTGAGGAAGGTATTCCTATTGGTTTACTTTTGCGACTATCTAAAACCGTTTAATTTTTGCAGCTAGCATGTCCATAAAGCAAAGACCTGCAAAGGCAAAGATCACTTTCTCCCCGTTTCAGGTGGTGCAACCGTTACTGTAGGTTCTTCCTCATCAAAACACCATCTTGGTCACCTGGCTGATTCATGTAGCGAAGAGCAGAGAACAGGAGAAAAAGCAAACCCAAAAAGATTAGACATAGCCGTGGCCCACACAGCTGAGGTGCAAAGCGTCACTACTATAAACCAACTTAAAATAAACTTCTCCCAACTGGTAACTGTAATACTGCTTTGCTAAAGCATTATTGTCCAGTCAAATAAATTTCATTCATAAGAGCTGAGATATATATTGATCAGCAAAGCTTAAACAGGAATCATGAATCCCTGCCAACTAGCGATCACTGCACTTCTAGCACTCCAAGGGAGCCAATTATTACTCATGAGTTCATGATGTTTTCTTCACCTTCCTGTTGAAGAGGTTATTTAAGACCTCAAATCACTTAACTGGACTGTTTTGTCCTGTTATGAGTCATCTACAAATTCCAAAGCACCATTAGATTCTCCTTCAGGAGCTGCAACCAACTCCCCAGATTGCCTCAGCTATAAAATTGTGAGGAAACGGGGTTATAAAAATTACACACATACTCGGACTTCTACCCCCAGATGTCTTCTAGAATTCATGTGAAAGTGAAAAGACCTCACCCCCTAACGTACACTTACTATTTATAAACCACCCCAAAGCCGCATTATACTCCAGATCAAAAATCCTTTTTCTTGTGAACCCAAAGAAAACAAACCAGAATGTTTAACTTCTGTGGAGAAAGAGGGAGGGGAAAGGGAAGAAGGTAGTAGGATTTAATGCTGCAATTTTTTTTTTTTAATTATTTATTTCTGTTTTACACCAGCAGAACTTCGAACAGTGGCACTTCTTTACGCATTAGCTGCATTTAACTTTCTCCAAAAAATGAACTAATATGAACTATTTGATGTTTTGGGGTTTGAGGGCAAAGAATTGGTAAGAACACACCTTGCAGAATTCTAATAAATAAATACAGTAATAATAATAAAAATAATAAAAAATAAAATTTAATACACAGGCTGTCACTCTGTGTTTAAAAACACTTTGCTATTTCTGGTGAACAAAGGTTTACTGTTTAAAACTTAACAGTCACAACTGAGTAGCAAGTAAAAACAGGATACAGCACAACTAGAGACTTAAAATAGTGACTATTCTTCAGAGTTCTGCTCTATCACCGGGCAGAGAGCCAAGCTAAGCTACAATATGAACTAAAGCTGATTTGCACTGCTTTTAAAAACAAACCAGATCCCGTGTCAGTTCTGCAAACGCCACCCTTCTTTTCTGAAAAGGTTTCAAAAAGAGAAAGGCATGTATGTTGCTGATAATTCAATATAATGCATCAGAGAGGACTCATACTTGAAGCTCATTGATTATTTGATAGCAAAAAGAATTCTTAGCCTGCCTGATATATTTAAATCTAGCACGACACTCTCAAAATCTATTTATTTTAATGATCATTATTAGCTAACAATGTACTTTTAAAGAAAATACTCATTCTGAGTAGGCCAACATCTCTGTTTGCTGGTTGATGGACACCACTTCAGAGAACAACAGAGAATCAGTGTCCAGGCTAAAAAAATGTTCCTAAACCATCCCCATTCCTCCTATTGAAATGTCTCAGAAAAGATGAAATAAAAGCAGAGATGCCCTCATTAAGCAAGATAAAAATAGCTTTTATGTTCCATTTTTTATTTTTAGCTAAAGAATGAAAATTCAGTTATGTAATCCTACAAGTTTCGTAAACTAGGAGACAAGCAGGGCATGTTTGCACTCTTTGGAGTTCATTAGCGATCAGGAGAGCACCTAACTGCACCGATAGTAGCCACAAGCACAGCTGGTTCAGTTAAAAACCTATCGGTACAGAATAAATGCATGATTTACCTGCTGCCGAGGCTCACGTTGGTTCACACGCAGAGAAAGCCATTTCATGATGACGTTCAGTCCATGATACCAAGATAACACTTCACCAGTCCCCAAAACCACCATGGCCTTTGCAGCATGTTCTTCCCTCCAACAATTCTTCCCACTGCAGCTTAACCTTAAGCCCTCCTATTACAGCTCAAGAAATTGTTCGTAGCTCTTAGGATGAGGCATCAGACAATTCTCTAGGTATTAAAAACATCTGCCATTAGAGTCAAAATTCTTCGAATGCAAAAGGCTCGTACAATGTAATCATTTCGTTGCACAAGAGAAAAATCTAATTACAATGAGAAGGTCAATAAGACATTTGAATCTGAGCAGGCTGGTGGAAACTTGTGCAATATTTAAGGTATTATTTCTGCTCTTCTCTCACTAATGGAGAAATGCCACAGAGGTGGCGAGGGGGAACAGGGTCTTGCGGAATTGCGACTAAAAGACTGCAACAAGGACAATCCTTGTCCATTGCGTGTACAGACAGAACAAGGAGAAACCCAGTAACAACACTCCGATAATTGGTGGCTGCTGAATGGATGCCATGACTACAATCTACATAAGACTTTGCAAGGAAAGCAAAAGGTGAAAAGTCAGTATATGAAACAATCACTGTCTTCCCTTTTGCTACTGAGGGGTTTTTTTCCCCTTAATCCAGCTTATGGATGTCGAAACACCACTTAAGGACTCCAGACATAGAAAAATCTTCTGCACAGCTTCACATCGCTACAAGATGCTGCTTCTACAACAGGTCTAAGGAGGCACCAATGTACAGAAAGGCTGGTCACAAATAACTGATATGCTTTCTTGGTTGAGAACTATCACCATCTGTCTGAAAATACATATATTTTGGAAAATCAGCTCAAATTCCCCCCTCTTCGAGACTTCGGCTGTCCAAGGAAAATAATACTAACATAAATAGTAATAGCTGGGTATCAAAATTAGTTGAAAATTCATCTAACAGAACTGCAGTCTTACATTAACACATCTTACTACTGTGTAGTGGTAAGTAACCATACTAAAAAACTTGGGAATCAAAATTAGTTGAAAATTCATCTAACAGAACTGCAGTCTTACATTAACACATCTTACTACTGTGTAGTGGTAAGTAACCATACTAAAAAACACTAACACACCTTACTACTATGTAGTGGTAAGTAACCATACTAAAAAACACAAGCGAGTAGCCCAGCAGGCATATCACAGAGGGTATTTTCCCAGTCATCAAGAAAAGTGATAGACCAAGTAGACAAGAAAGTAAAATACACATTGAGAAAATCTGCCTGTAAAATACAAACTTTTAGACAAGGATCATGAAGTGCTGTAGAATTATTTCTGAAACCTAAAGCCAGAACGCATCATTTCATTCTCCTCTACTTCATTATTTAAGACCCACTTTTTGTGGGTGTGTGGTGCTGTTGATTTATTGCAAAGGATTGTGCTGGTACAAGGGGAAGAATTTTCAGTTCCCAAGAAATAACTTGCAAAACAAGACTATTATCAACACTCAGTTACAACTTTATAATTTATAAAGTACCAATGAGATCATACAAAAACATCCCCTGTTGACAAATATGCACTTTTGCAATGCTCATTTGGCTCGACAAGTACCAGTGGAGATCTTGACAGAAATCTTATTCCTGGATATCACTTACACAGCACTAAACATGCTATGCAAACCATTTAAAACAAATCAAAGCAACATTTTAAATATTAACTCCTACGCACTATCAGATATGCTGATCTCAGCTAATGAGTTAATAAAGACTCACAAGTTTGGCTACCACCTCGAGTTTACACTAAAGCCTTTGGGACCGCATTTTTTTATCAAAATGCAAGTAGTTTAGACCAAAGGGAAAAAAAGGGGCAGCAGCACTGAGGTCACAACCAGTCGCTGTCACAAAATGAACACTGCTGCAGGCTTATGTTCACAAAAAATCTGCCAGATTTTGACAGTTTGCTTCTTTTCACCCACTTACTCCAATCCTGTCAGCTACCATATACCCTCAACTACAAAGCAACAGCTACTCCAGCACATCCACAAGAACACCAGGGTAAAATTCCAGTCATCACAACCAGAAATGTTATTTTAAAAAAGAATAGCTTATGTTCTTTATTTTTTTAAAATACAGTATTACATTTGCTGAAAAGTGCCCTGAAGTATACTTGAGCTTCAGATCCTACATTAGGTACAAAAATAATGATGCCAGCATGGAACATACCATTAGAGACTGATCAATGCTGTCAGGGAGATTGACAAAACCGTTATAATGCAGCCCAAGAAAACGCTCCTTTGCAATTAGAGATAGATAATAGAAACCAAAGACAAATATTTAGCCTTTAAGACATTCTGCTTAAATCCCTACTGATCATTTTTGAGAAGATGTCTACTTTTTGCCAAATTAGTATTTTATTACCACTACAATGAAAGTACTCGATAATTTCTTACAGAACAATTTACACGTCTAGTCAGAGCAGGAAACTGCCTGGGCTCAAGCTCACCTCAAAGAAACTCCAAACCCATCGGTTTGATTTAACATGGTCAACCCCTGATGCAATTCACCGCACGGCCATGCCGGAGCTCGCACTAACACGGCGCTGGGCAGCCAGAGGAGTGAAAGCTTACACGAGCTTAAATGTACACGATGCTGCTGCCTCAGCAAAGAAACAGGGTCTTGGTCTTGATAAGGCACGGTAAATGCTTCATAGCTAAAATCAATGACAATAAATTGATTATAAAACTGAAAACAAATGGTTAGTGCTAAAAGTGGTGGTTTGATGAATGGCAGTTTAAAATAAAAGTCTTTTCCAAATTAGCACAGGTAATCCAAGACAGTTAGAAAAATAAAAATGCAGTTTACATGATAAAAAAATTAAAATAAAAAGTCATCTGATTGAGAAACCTAACGACAGTGAAAAATGGTTTTCAGCACCGCGTCCTTACACAATCAGATCATGGGCTTTCCAGGGCATAGGGGTTTGCTCCCCTCCTTTTGGTTTTTTTTTGCGCTGTGTAAAGAACAGCTCTTTTCTGTTTCATCTAACAGGTACTGAAGAAAGTTTGTGGCTAGGCCACATGGCTACTAAAATAATATTTCAGTACAACATATTCTTGAAAACTACTTTAACGAATGACTCCTGTTGTACCGTTTCGTGGTTCAATGCTTTACTTACGCAGAGAACGCTCGTTTACCTCTGCCCTTCTACTGATGCCAGCATATAATTCAGATTAACACAGCATCAACTCTTCCTGTTGACTGATGGTTTTGCCATGTCTGTAACTTCTACAGGAGGTTTGTAGCTCCTATATTTGCAGCTATAACTCAAAGCCATCAAAACTACGTACTTCACTTTGTAAATACAAGACCAAGAAAACCAGTATCCAGACCTAAAACTTTTCAGGATCTTAACTACAGGCAAAGCGCACTTCTGCAAGAACGGCTCTGCAGCTCGGTAATTCACTTTGAGGGAAAACCCCAAATCACCCTCAAAGAGCTGGAAGAACTGACTGTACATAACCTTGAGGACGTATTCTCTTACTAAATGAGCAGCTTCTATAAATGCAAATTACTGCAAATGCTCTCCACTGCTGAAGCTAAAGAAAACTTTGAAATGCAACACACTGAGCTCAGTTCCGCACGTTCATCTTGTGAATTACAATTAATACATTGAATATAGTGGTTGTACAATCATAGTTTCACATGCCTGCAGATCCTTCATAGCTTTGCTACATCATTAAAACAGACGGACTTGGCCACTGCACAGAAAAAGACTTTCAGCACTGAAGCAAGCAGCTGTAACACATGGTAATGATGGAGTAATAATAAAAAAAGTCATTGTCTCCTTGAAAAAAACCACAACAAAAACCTGACTGCTTTTACCAGAAGAAACATTACACTGCTAACTGAAGTATGCGAGTTCTCCAGCATGGCATATCAGAAGCCGACTCGCATGTTTACCTTGGACAGCTCAGGCGAATTAAGGAAACAGAGATTCTTTGTGCCCCTACGGGTAGCTCACCTTTGCATTTTCACTCTCTGATTTACAATAATTCTTTCAAAGAATTAACGACACTGCACCATCATTTCAGCATGTTCAATGCAGTTACTCGCCCAGCCTGTGTTTGTCAAAAGAACGATGATGCCCGAAGCCGGTAGTACAGATGCGGCGACGTGGGGAGCGTGTTTGGTGGTACAGAAACCAACTGACTTGGTTCTGTGTGCTGCTTCATCAGAGAAGTTAGAGGAAGATCACGGATGAAGCCTAAGCGACCTATTTCTTGGCCTGGAAAGATGCAAACATAGGGTCCAAACCCTGTATTTGGGAAAGTAATAAAGAAGAAAAACACCATCTAGAGCTTGAAAAATTAATATTTCTGTTTTGAGGGAAACTCACGATACTATTAACTTGAACAAAACTGCTTCCAGCTGAAAGCATTAATCTCCGTGCTTGGAGGGCTCAGTCCTGATTTTGATGCATTTCTTTAATATCTTTCAGACATTCAAAAATACTATTACTTAGCCAGGAATTTCTTTTTTATCAAATTATTTAATAAAAACATGTTGAAGACATTAGGAAACATTGCAACACTGTATCATCATCATTAGTGTTTCTCATTTTTAAAACCACAGATTAGCATTCCTGATTTAACTAAGCTTTTAAATACTGTTTTGCATACTATCTACATCGAACGATGATCTGTGAATGTACAAAGAGACATTTTGATCTCTTCCGCAGCCAGGAGGAACAAGTAAATGAGTGACTGTCTCATACGTAAGTACAAATTTTGTTACAGGGAGGTGTGTGCCTGTGTATGTGTTTTACACACACACGAATACAAACTATGGGGGTTTTACGTGATTTTTATTTAATTTCACTTCAGTCAAATGGCCATCTATGGATAGCTATGCCATTACAATATATTCCTCTTGAAAAAAATAATCTAAACCAAGATCTTCGTATTAAAAATATTCAGGTTTAAAATATAAACACCACCTATTTACTTCACATAGTTTTCAAGAACTCGAAAAAGCAATGTGGGCACACACAACTTTTGATAACACCTAAAAACACACAAGCAAACCCTGTCACGGCACCAAGCATCGAATTATGTACTTGGGAACACAGAAAATAAGTTTTGTGTCACTGAGGAACACAGGTTATTACTAAAGATCCTCTTTTTGAGAAGTGCTGTGAGTAGTAGCCCACCGAGATACCTTCTGCAAGTTGCCCCCCCTGCACGGGGGGCTTTGTGTGCAGGAAGACTGTAAAAGTAGTGCTGGAAGTTTGCAGAATGTTTCCAAACGTCACCATTAACCTATTTTTTCTTCCCTGTTTTCACTCCAGTAACTCATCACCAGCACAGCTCTGCAGGCAGGTGAGGCTGGGAGACAGCACCGGCTGGCAGGTTTTTGGAGTTAGGAGGTTGGGGGGGGGCTTTTTTCAAGGTCCATAAGAGGGAGCTCAAATACAGCTCCAGCTGAAATCCCTCAAAACTTAAGTGACTTTAACAATATATATTAAAAAACCAACCCTGGAAACCTGAGAACATTTCCAGCTGAACAAGTAAAATGCAGGGCACTAGCTATGCCCAAATTTTCTTTAAAATCTTACATCCTCCAGCATTTGAAGAGCCATACATTGAAGAGCTCAGCACTATCTGTGTTATCCTGTATGTTAATGTTTTGTTAATTACAATTTTAAAGGGCAGCGACAGCCTTGTATGAGTAAATACATGCAACGCAGCAAGCATTGCTGGGCTGTGTTACAACAGAAATTGAGAGTAGGCCCTGGTAAACAACCCATCCTTAAAACACAGAAATCAGCGCGGTTCTGAAATTTCATGCTTCACATAAAAAAAAAGGAAAGGAGCATAACCACAAGCAAAATACAGGAGTCAATGTCACACAGAAAAAAAAACCTCCCCCTCTTCTCACCCACTTTGTTACTATGGGACTCGCAGAAATCTCTGGATTATAAACATGAAGGTCCCACTCACAAGACAATTAAGCAGCTCCAGTGCTTCTATCGGCCACCCACCTCCACGACTCTTCGGAAGATCTGTGTCTCCCACAAAAGCTAAAATGCATTCTTGAATCTGCCAGCTGAAAGACAGGACTTTGTTGCTCCTGAGAATAGGGGAACACTTTTGAAATCAACGTGATTTATTTTTCAAAGGAATTCTATTTTTCCAACTGAATGGTGAGCGCAACAGAGAAAGGAAGAGTTAATATCATGCTCTGTTTTGTCCTGGGCAAGAAAGATGTATCATAACTTAAAAATCTCAGATGGACTGAACAGCATAAGTAGGTGGAAGATTACCAAGTCAGAAAGCAAGCTCAGAAACAGCATGTGTATGCACAAGAAATGGTGGAACAGTAGTTCTCTGCCTCTGCTAGTACCAGTAACTAACAATAAAACAGACAAGATGGTAAACATTGCAAAAAGACAATTACTAATAATGAAAAGGCAACAGAAATTTTGGGTTGCTTCCACAAACTGAGTAACGCATTTTCAAACTGACAGCAAAGTGTTGGTTGCCAAACGAAAATGAGAGCAAACAGCAAAGTTGTGCTTAACCCCTTTTTGCTTTTATACTGCATTTTAAACACAGATGAAATCATGGAATTTAGAAGAAAAAGTCTACAAAGGAGACATTTTACTCAGCTATTTGGTCAGTGTTTCCATCACTTCAGTACCCAGAATCCTCAGGCAACTTATTCATTTTGGGTCCTTTTCTCAATACCAGGTTCTTGAAAATAAGACGGGTTTCCATCTGTAAAACCTGGGTTAGGAACATTCAGATTTGGCAGAAACTGAATTAGGATTCTGACTTATCTTGCAGAAGGTGAATGCTAAACGTAAGAGTTAATTAAAGGACAACCTGTAATTGCAAACTTCAAGAACTCTCTCAGGAATACCCAGCTCTCGAGTGGCAGCCAAGGACTGACCACCAAAAGGCAAAATCCCGGGGTATTGAGCTACACAATGGCATGACAGAGGTGCAGGAAACAAGACGACTCCAGCGACTGCAAACATCTCCAAATTGTCCTCACTCTGCTCTCAGTTAACTCTAACAGTAACTCTAACAGCATCCTCTGTGAAACATCAACAAATAGTTTAGCATGAACAAAGCTTTGGCCTCCCACCTTCCCAGGCAGGAGCTGACAGAAGCAGCATGCCTTTCTTTCACATCTGACCAGCAGCAGCACCAATTCAAAACAAATATTTACCCTATCCTGACACAGAGGAATAAAAGGAAACATTTTACTGCACATCCAACCGTATGTTCTCTTGTTCCCATTCCTGCAAAGGTTCAGCCACAAACAAGATCGTAAATTTTCTTTAAACAGTTAAAAGAAAAACAAAAATATTGACACAAGCAGGTGAGACAAGAACCATACAGAAAAGCTCTGACATCCCTATATCTAAACCAGAAAAGGCATCTGATGTTTGGAAAGCACATCCGTTATGCCGGTAATTTCTGCTGATGGGCTTTGCAGAGACATCAGAAGCCAAGGAGGATTTGGAAGTGCAGCAATTTGCACCTACGACAACTGAAGTGTAACAGGAACAACATCAGTGATACCAAGTCCAGCAGCTCCCGCCGGGTCTCTGCAAGCCCGTGGGCGCTCCGTGCCCAAAAAAGGAAACCGGGGCTTCACCTGCCAGCGGCCTGGGGCAGGAGCCTGCCCTGCGACCTGATGGAGCAGGGGATGCTCCGCAGGGCCCTGAGGGAAGCGCTCCTTAGGCGGGCGGGTGCAAGGCTGGGGCTCCCCCGCCCCAATCCGGGCCTGTCCCGGGGTGAGGAACCGGGAACCCCCCTCAGACCCGGGTGAAGGAAGCAGGGCCCCCCCCCCCTCAGACCGGGGCCTGTCCCGGGGTGAGGAACCGGGAACCCCCCTCAGACCCGGGTGAAGGAAGCAGGGCCCCCCCCCCCTCAGACCGGGGCCTGTCCCGGGGTGAGGAACCGGGAACCCCCCTCAGACCCGGGTGAAGGAAGCAGGGCCCCCCCCCCCTCAGACCGGGGCCTGTCCCGGGGTGAGGAACCGGGAACCCCCCTCAGACCCGGGTGAAGGAAGCAGGGCCCCCCCCCCCTCAGACCGGGGCCTGTCCCGGGGTGAGGAACCGGGAACCCCCCTCAGACCCGGGTGAAGGAAGCAGGGCCCCCCCCCCCTCAGACCGGGGCCTGTCCCGGGGTGAGGAACCGGGAACCCCCCTCAGACCCGGGTGAAGGAAGCAGGGCCCCCCCCCCCTCAGACCGGGGCCTGTCCCGGGGTGAGGAACCGGGAACCCCCCTCAGACCCGGGTGAAGGAAGCAGGGCCCCCCCCCCCTCAGACCGGGGCCTGTCCCGGGGTGAGGAACCGGGAACCCCCCTCAGACCCGGGTGAAGGAACCGGGACCCAGGTGAAGGAAGCAGGACCCCTCCCTTCAGACCGGGGCCCGTTCCAGGGTGAGGAACCGGGACCACCCCACCTC
>NW_009229288.1:0-13982 GCF_000690835.1 Fulmarus glacialis
GGTCCCTCTGCAGAGCCTTCCTACCTTGGAGCAGATCAGCACTCCCACCCAATTTGGTGTCATCTGCAAACTTACTGAGGGAGCACTCGATCCCCTCATCCAAATCATTGATAAAGATATTAAACAAGACCGGCCCCAAACTAGCCCTGGGGAACACCGCTCATGACCGGCTGCCAACTAGATTTAACTCCGTCCACCACAACTCTCTGGGCTTGGCCGTCCAGCCAGTTTTTTACCCAGCGAAAAGTGTACCTAAGCCGTGAGCCGCCAGCTTCTCTAGAAGAATGCTGTGGGAGACAGGACCTCTCCGCCCAGAGCATTTGCACAGCTGAGCCTATGAGGGGATGATGCAATTGGGACCGTACAGCATTACCCCTTCCCCAGCTCATTTAAAGCACAGGTGAGAAGCTGTGGCAAATGCTCTGGAAACGACACAACTCATCGTGCTATATAATTTGTCCCTAGATAGTGTGTTAGCCAATGTAGGGTTTGCCAAAGGCATTTAAAAAGCTTCTTTGGCCTTGAGCAAGGAAAAGAGAAATTAAGGAAGAACACCTGTTTTAAGGACTAGGAGCAATTCTGGAGAGCATATACAGAGGCTTCCAGAGGGGTTTTAAAATGGACTTGTCAGGCAACTTAAATGGAAACGTTATTCCTAAAGTTTATTCTAAGATTTGTGCATACTTAACTCATAAACCCACAGCAAACAAACACTGTATAGAAATAACAAATCCCACGTAGATCACTACAGTTGTGTTGGGGGAAATCTTTTTGGAAGAGGCTGTTTGACTCATTTTCAGTCTTTCTGCCAGCGCTCAGTTGTATATAGCGCACAGGAGAATATATTTCATCTAGTTAAATTCTGCTTACTGGGGGTACCAAAGCCCATTGAGCAAAATCGATGATGCCAAGCTAAATCTTACCCCAGTTATTAGTGCTTGAAAGATATGTGAAAATTTTTAATAATAAGGAAGGCTAAACAGAGATGTCTGTTTTTCATAATTACACAGTGCTCCCAAGACAGCTGTTCAGCCATCTTGAAAATCAATGTTTTGATGCCCTTTGAACCTTCTTTTCCTGTTGAGTGTCTCTCCTACAGGTTGCTCCCCAGGATGAAAACAATAAAAGCAAATATATAACAGTAAAGGCCTGAGGTTAATGTCTTTAACAAGATAATGTTACTTAAGGGAACTGTAAACCAAATCATTCCTAAATTCCATTTGTTCTTTGCAATCTAGGATATGTTATGAAACCATATGTGTGCGTATGGATGCGTACATAGTGTGCAAGATTTTTTACAGCAATGTGACTGCGTTTTCACATTGCGTATTCCAGTATTCCCATATCACAATATTTGCTGAGAATTACTATTATTCTAACCATTAATCCTTTTATTAATAACTTGCTTTTGCAGCTGTGTCATAAAGAATCACATCGTAACATAGCTGGCTATGAGTCTAACGTGCAAGATCTAAAAAAATTTGCACCAGGTCATTTTACCAAGCAGAATTTCTTTCTTTGGATTTAGTATCAAAAGGTAATTCATTCCAACAAACTGGCACATGCCTTTAATATTTTCTAATTTTCACCAGAGAAGAACTTGCTAAAATTACTTCAAGCTGCATTCCTTGTGTATATATGAACTTAAAGGAAAAAAAGAAAGAAAAGAAAACATGAAAGGGTAAATAGTCTCCTGATGCACACGTCCTGTTTTTTATACCCACTGAAAATTTATCTCAAGACACGTTCAGGTTACCCTCTCCAGAAGTTACTTTTGCAGCATTCTTAGATATTCCCTGCAATTCAATTAACTTCGGGCAAATTTGATATGGAACAAGACTCTGACCCTACATGTGTGTTTTTTCTTGATTTTCATGGAAATGGTAGATATAAATATGTGCAGACCAAAGGAGCGAGACTAGTTTATTTAACTTTATATTATCTACAATACTATAAAACCTGGAAATAAAACAGAAACATAATCCTACCAAAACATTTTGGAGGTTGTCCAGAAAAAATCTAAAGACACTTGTTTCTACTGATACCTACATCACTGGACTCATTTCCATTAACACAAGTGAATGGAAATCCCTGCCGGTGGGAATCACAGGCGATCATAATCACTCTACAATGACAAAGTCTCAGCTCCTTGTGCCTTCAACCTGCAAACCTATGTAGGTGGTGAGGCAAAGGATAAGAGAACTGAGGATGTGGTCACCATGAAAACCCCCTGACAGTTCAGAAAATGTTGGCCTGAGTCCAATTCTTCCTCCTCTTTTTCCTCCTCCTGAGTCTAAGTCTTGCTCCTGCCCACATGTAACTCTTGGGTGTCAGAGGGCAATGAGTATTTGGCATGAGGTCTGCCACAGGCATCAGGCAGTAGGGTATTTTACTGTGAATCAAGAACCTCTGCAAGATGGACCAGAGAAAGCTCTTCAACACTATTTATGGCAGGAATAGGCTCAAACATTCCTTTTAATTATCAACACCGTCTAGCTATGTCCCTGTGAACCATCATGGCTCTCTGAAGAGCATCATTGTGCCTTGCAGTACAGTATTATTTGTACAGCCACACAAACTGGAGGCTGTAGAGGAGTCCATAGATGAGCATGGCAGGACTGCAGGGTCCTGTCCAAGAGAATTTCCTTCTGGGATAGAGAATAGGTACATGTGGAAACCAGGGTGAATTGCCCAAGACCAGCCAGCAGGTCAGTGGTGGAGCAAAGGACCTGCATCTTTTGCATCCTCCCATGGGATCACTGAGTTTCTCATTAGTCTAATAAGCTTCAGCAGTTGTTTCCTCATCTATTCTTTGTGAAAGAACAATAGCCTTAAGACCTCTGATGCCAGCCCAATCTGCCCACCCCATGATGGGCACCCATCATCTACCAGCAAACCCTACAAGGCACACCAGAATGACGCGTGGCCGGGAGGAGACCTCCCTCCCCAAAGGCAGGAGGTCATGGACTCTGCTTTGACATGAGCCACCTGCGCGGTGTCAGCACGTGCCGTGACCTTCGCGGGCAATAAAGCCGCGGTGATCCAACAAGCTCAGGTTTAACGGGACTTGTGCAGGTTTTTACTGCTGCCCTGTAAAATACCTTTCATACATGGAAACATTACCTCTTTTTTCTTGCACAGATTACACATTTTCACGCCAAAACATATTTTTAGATAGGTTCCAAGTATTTCACTTGCTCTCCTAGTATTAATTACAGATTAACCCAACCTTATCATGCCATCACAGTTGCTGGTATAACACAACCTTGGGGCAGTGGACACGTTTATCTCATTAATTGTCAAAACGCTCCCTTCTGTGCCATCAAGCAGAAGTATTGCCCCACAGTCCAGAGCAGAAGGGATAAACCAGCACCGTTCTGTCATCCTTCCCAAGATGCAACTACACTTTTCCCAACTCAGCTTACACATCCAGTATCTATAAAGGGATAGGAGAGAGATGCTGTTTAAACCAGCAGACATTTTCATACATATTTATTAAAGGAAACAGATTAGCAAGGTGCCAGATTTTCCTGATACCAAATATGTTCCCAGAACTGAATACCTTCTGTAGAGGATTAAAGAAAGACCTCACAGTATGACTAAATGAAAAAAATAGCAGAAAAAATTCACTGTCACTTGGCTTAAAATTTCACACTTGGAGAAAAACCTGAATTATAGCTTAGGAAAAGAGAAAGCTAAAAGGAGAGGAAGAAGATTTGACAAACATTTAATCATGAGTGGCAGACAAAGGGCATAAGAGCAATTGCTCACTATTTCTTAGAAGCTGGAAACTTCAAATTAAATGATCAGGCAGTAATTCTGAAACAAATAAATTTTTTTTTTTTTATACCTCACCATCATATGCTGTAAAAAACATTGCCCTAAGGATGTTTTTGGTACCAAATGCATAAATGTGTCCAAAAATCCACTGGCCTCTCTGCTGCCACTGGGAAAAGAATTACAAATTTGAGTAGAGAAATGTAGCATTGAATAACATCAGCATATTTACATCTAAAAAACTTTTAGCACTTTCAGATCTCAGCTCTGTTTCCACTGATTTAAAGTTGATCATGTTTTGCAACTGATTTTTAAAGAGATTAAATACCTCAGCTTTTCACTGTGCATTTACCAGTGTGAAATTTTCATTCTGGAAAAAGGAACCTCATGTGCAAGAGATTTGGGATCCCTGGAGGTGGAGACATATGTATTTCTAACATTTATGCCAGAAAGACAAACTGACACTCTATACTAATAAACATATTCTGAAACAACTGCAAAGCAACATTTACCTTGACTTCCCACCAACAGGTTATTTTTAGATTTTTTTTCTTTTTTTAATTAAAAAAACCCACAAAAAGCCCCCAAAATCTTTTAATCTAATCTTGGCTATATTTTCCCCTTCAATGCCTAAGGGATACAAGATTATGTATAACAGGAAACCTTTGATTTCTGAGCTTTTATGTTTTCGCAATGTTCCAACTCACCAAAACAAGTGTGTTGATTTTTAAGCAAAAAGCAAATTGCAGCATGCACCCAGGGCTAATTCGCCCACTCACTGGAGCTACCCCTGCTACCTCCTGCTAGCATGACCTGGAGCAGAATTAGGTCCGTGTAAAGGATTTTGATAATCCCACCCTTAAGCAATGCAACCTCAGGAGCACGCAAACCCGTCGGAGAGCAGCATCCCTTTCTGCGCCTTACAGGAACAGCCGGGAGACAGCGTTGAGAGACGCGTTAAGGACCCCCCTGGGCATTTGCCTTCCCATTAGCACGGCGAGCGCGAAGTTTGCACGCCGGGTCAAGGCAGGGACCGAGCATCTCCCTGACAACAGCACGGCCGTAGGGTCCTCCCCCGGTCTTCCCGAGGTTGGTGGAAATTTTCCCACTGACTTCAGAGGTTGGAATTAGGGCCATGAGAAGCATGTGGATGGCACTAACCCATCTTTCCTCATTACACAACACGTATGTACGCAACTGCAAGTGTAAAATCCCGCTCTGCCTCTTGGAGAGGAGCCTCATCTCCTCACCGTTGTCCCGTCCTCTCCAGCCCCATCCAACCTGCCTGTGACCCTGCACTGGAATAAGTCTGGTTTAGCTCTGCCAACCTTCCTGTTAAGAGGATCTTGCTCTGCTCCCCTCCCCACTAAGCTGTCCTCACTTCTTTAGCTAAACATCTTCAGTCCCAAATGAAGAAGCCGCTGCCTTTCTGAGTCACTCCAGGTGGTAGCACGGGCACAGGGCTTTGATCCACTGCGGTGATTCATGCAGACACAAGGTATGCTCGTACAAATTGCTATTATTTTTGGTAAAACTTTCCACCCAATGGAAAAACTGCTGGTGACAAAATTTCAGCTGGACGGGGACCTGTACAGCAGGGATGATTTCAGGATCATCATCTCCCTGTGATTTTCTTTTAAAGTTAAAAAGAGCGCCTTGCGGGGGCTCAGAATAACGGTATGTTTATTATGAGAGATTAATTTTTTTTTCTTGGAAATTTCTGCTTTGATTCATTTAACGATTAATAAGCTTGCTGAAAGCAAAACGAGGGCAAGAAGCTGCTCAGTGGATGAGATTTTACTGCCAAGTCCTGTCACTCCCATCCATGATTTCTTTCTAGTAATATAATATACATTGAACAACATGAGTAAAATTGGATGGGAATATGTTTGTAAAGAGAGGGCTCCGCATCAGAGTCTAAGTGATTGCAGACCTGGAAAAGTTAAAAAAAAAATTTAAAAATTAATGTGGTGATACATTTCCTGCAAGCTTCAATGCCCAGAAAAACAGGAAAGTTTCTTCGCATGTTTTAAAGAAATATCTATACGTAAATATATAAGTATATAAAATTAGGTCTTTGCACATGGTAAAAGGAACGCCAAGCTCAGTTTATGAGGGGTAAATCAGATTTCTGCACACAGAAACTTTCCTCTTCCTGCATGTGCAGGTTAAATGGGATTTTAATAAAGGCACTTAATCAGACCCTGTGTAACTTCAACACCAAGAGCTTCACATGGTCCCTTTTAATCTCACCTTAATTATGGTTATGAAGAATGTGACAATGGTTTTTCTTTTGCTGGCAAGCTGAGAAAACTCAGAATTTTGCTGCTGGCTTTGCCAGGCTATTTTCCAGGCAGGTGGGCTGAGGCTGGTGCCAAGCATGGTCTGAGGTTGGTCGATCTCCTGGCTTCCTCACCGAGGAGATGAGGATGGACAGAAGAGGCTGCAGAGGGGACACTGCAGCATATCCATGGCTGCACCAGCCAAAATCCCATCTCTGAACCTATCACTCTTCTTCTGGTTGTTTCTTCACTCCTATTCACACACACAAAAAAGCCACTGGCTTCTTTCCACCACGACAAAAGCTGGAGCCATGACACATGTCCAGCAGAGAACCCACCAATGTAGGAGAAAACTTAGTTACCTGGTTGAATTTTTAAAAAATTATTATTAGGACAGGAACTTACTCCTCAAGCCTGGACAGAAAGCTTTTCAGGGGATAGAGAAAAGATGTGGCAGAGAAGAGACATGACAGATGGGGATGTCATTCTCCCATCTTGTCAAAGTTACAACCACTTCAGTAACTGCACAGATTGCTCCGCACATGAGTAGAGGGGTTTGATCCAGTCTGGTTTTCTCATGTTTCAGAGGTGGTCAGTTATCGGCTAGGAATCCAAAACCACAGACTAGAATAAATCTTAGAAGATCTCTTTTAACTCACAACAGTTAGAATAATAAAAATAAAAAGGCTGCACTGAGCTCTGGCAAAACCATTCCTTTTAAAGCTTAATTCTTTTCTTTCCCCATGAAAAATGACAGTTCCCCCTGCCTTTTCTCTACCTTTAATCCCAGCAATGCTGCATTTATTCTAGTTGACCATGTACTTTCCTTCTCTCCCTCCCTCTTGCACCAGAGCATTAATGAATAGGAACATTTTTCTTACTTTCAGAGTTTCAAAGTAAATTCTCTGGAAGCCCAACAAGAGCCCACACTTCCCCCTGTAGTGCGTTCACGGCGAGGAACCCAGCGAGGAGAAATCACCGTAACCCCATCCTCATCAGGAAAAATAAATACGTTTTCTTCCATCCGAGCTGCAATTCTGCGTGGAACAATTTAAGCCTTTCCTGCCACCTCCAGGCATTGAAGTTTGTAATTGAAATCCTGAGGAACAGAATTGGCCAGCAGACAAACAAGAAACTGTCATCCTTTTGCATCTGCTTTGCTTTTGGATGATTTAACTGGCCAACTGATCTTTGCTTTTCCTTAATATTTAATTTTTTTCCCCTCCTCCTGAGCAGGGCAAGGTGTTATGAGTGTTACTCTTTGGAACCAGGAATGAAAGCTGCAACCCACCATGCCGCTCTGCTGAGCTACCTCCAACCCAGCCCAGAGAGATTGCTCCGGGGGGACTAAGGAAACCATCTGGCTTTCTGGGATGCTTAAAGTGCTCAGCCTTTCTGCCAGAAAGAAGTTGATCACTGCCAGCTCTGGCAGAAGGCTTTCCAGTGTGGTGCTTGCCTATAAGAAATTAGATGGACCCGAGCAACCTTGTGCAACTTCAAAGCTGGTCCTTCTTTGACTGAGACCAGAGGACCTTCAGAAGTCCCTTCCAACCTAAATTATTCTGTGGCTTTCCCAGCTGCTTTGGCATCGGAGTTTCAATGTTCGTAAGATGATAAAGCCCAGAGGCAGGCTCTGATTTGCAATACTCCAGCCCAAAAGGGAGTCAATATGTTGTGAAAAATGACTTATGAGTGAATCTGGAAACAGAAAAGTGGGGAGAGGGGGGCTGGGGGAAACCAGCTAGTTGGACTCTAGAAACCTGGAGGCATCAAGCTCCAAACCTCCAGCACCCAACCTTTTTCTAGAGTGCTTCCAAACACCCCCCGTGCCTGAAAGGAACCAAAAATCCCTTCAAAGGACAGCCACGTCTAAACACAAGAGGCTGGTAGGTACCAGCAGAGCTCCAGTAAATTCTTACAGACCTCCTGGCTTATTTATGAGGCGTCTTAGGCACTATAAACAGCTTTGCTTTTTTTTTTTTTTTTTTTTTTTTTTTTGTGAATGGTACCAGGAAAGGAGCAGGGGAGCAGGACAAAAGCAAGGAAACTTGGCTTGAGAAAACACCCAAACACATCAAGATGAAGAAACTGTGCAACGCCTGGAGCGGGCGTCAGCCTGTCCTCTGCTCCCCCTTCCCTCCTTGGAGAGCCCTGGGCTCCCTAGCACGTCACAGCTAGAAGCAAAAAATGTCATTAACATTCATAGTTATTTAGCTTGGACTCATCTGATGCTATGAAAGGCTACTCATCCACCCGCTCTAGGTGACCCTGACATAAACCTCTAAGGAACATAAGTGAGTGATATCCCAATTAAAATTAGCTGGAAGCTATTCAACACGTGTTTTCCCCTTTCCAAGACAACAAGGCTTTGACTAACCAAAGACTTTTGGGAGAAGTCATTTGCTTTCCCTGGGCATGGATTTTTATTGAGGTTTTTTTTCCTCCCTTTTATTGGTGGAGAAAAATGGGATGCCCAGATAGTTTCTACGGCACAATTTCTCTTTCTTTTGGCTTTCTCTGTCCTTTATTTTCATTTTTAACCAGCTTTGGGCTGATCTTGTTTGAAAGAGCGAACGCATCCCTCCAAATACGGGCAACAAAAATGGAAAAAAAGAAGCAGCCCGTGGTTATGAGCAAACCTAGAAAGCTCAGCTGACATCAAAAGATGCTTTGAGGTCCAGCCTATGGGCTCACCTGCACACTTCGCACACAGAAGATGCCCTAACCCAAAGCATTTGCGTGTCCTCCCACCTGCGTGCCCTGTTTTACCTTTGGAGCTAGAAACAACACTTGTTGACAGCTACAAAAATCCTGCATATCTACAGACATCCCAGCCCTTTGATTAATTATCTCTTAATTAAGGTGCAGGCAACTTTTTCATGAACACTGTCAGCGGGGAAGATCTCCAGCCTGTCACAATACATCACAGGAAACTTTGGGAGAAAACAACCAAGATGTACTGGATAGAGAGAGCTCGTTTTGGTCCTCCCAGCTTTTTTTTCCAGTTCTGAAGTTCTCCGTTTTACTGTCTTGGACTCTGAGAGTTTTGATGCCATCTTAGGGGAAAAAAATATATATACAGACATTTAAAAAAAAAAATATGAAAAGACTATCATCTTGCTGCACTGTATATTCTATCCCGATGAGCACTTTAACAAATGTAAATAAAAACAGCTTTTCCTCTTCTGCCTTGTCCCGTGAAGCTTTAGTTGGGCCTCCACATAATCCATGGGATTTCTGAAGCTTTTAGTTTTAACTAAGTAATTTGTACGGCTGCCTGAGATGCTTCCAAATGTGCGGTAACTCGATTTTGGTATGCTCCCAACTACCTAATTAAAACCATGGACTAAAATCATTCGGCTTAGGTGATTTTTAATTCTTCTTTCCTCCTCCTTTTGTTTTTTAATCAAAAGAAATTTTCTGAGTCACATATCTAGGGGATTATTCTAAACAGCACTTCGGAAAGGGCACACGCTGGAAATCCTATATAGCAGCGGAGGAGAGTTGTCACACGTGTGTGTAGAGCTCGTTTAGACTGAATGCCAAAGGTTATGGTACACACAGGAAAAAAATCAGATTGCTTGTGATCCTCCTCTTGTGCAGCATCCCCTTCAGAATGATATAAGGAGGAAAAGAAGATTTCCCCTTCCAAAGCCTTAATGAGGATTTTGGAACGACTGATGAAGGAGCAGCCCTGGGGGAGCCCAGTGCGGGCGTCAAATGTGCTGGAGGAGCGTCAGGGAAGCAGTGCCTTTGGGGCGCCGGCTCTGTGCACAGCAAAGCCTCGGGTATCACGGGAGCGGGGAAGAGCTTTCCTCATCCAGAGGAAATCGCTAGTCTGCTACAGACTGACCGTCACGGGGAGAAACTTGAGCAACAAGACGCAAAAGCTTTCGCCTCGAAAGACGCAGGCTATTTGGAAACAGCAGCCTGCGAACAAGCGTTTCTCCTTGCTGTGTCGATAGAGCCAACAATCAGGATCTGGGCCTTTTATTGTAATTGTTCGGCGCAGTAACACACAGACTGAAGTTTGGTTTTCGCGGTATCTGGCTAGGCATGTCGACCTGATGTGGATCAAAGTCTACATGGTAGAATTAAGCAAATATAATCAGTGTAATATGATTCATTCTTGTCCTGCTGAGCAGATGTTTGAACAGATGTCAGGTAAAAAAAAAAAATGTGCTGGGGAGTTGGTGCATCATTTTAAATTAGTGCATTTAAGAGAAGGGAGTATCTTTATTAATCCCATTTAAGGTGAAAGCGAGTATTTATGACTTTGGTTACTGGGAAATAATCCTCCCTTTGCCTTTTAATGGCCAGCAATCACTAGTTCCCCTATCAGAAACACAACAGTGCTGGTGGGCTAGGATGCTTGCCTATCAGCCTGCTCTGCTCAAATCTCCATCACCTGTTAAATGTTGCTTTTAACATTTAACACACTAAGTAAATAGAGGGTTGAAAACTTTGAGTCATTACTAGCCTGCTATCTGGGGAAAACGTTCGATTTGGATTGTGTTGTACAGTTGCCGTCGTTATATTCTTGGGAGCTTCCTAGGTCCCTTGTTTGCTGTTTGGTAAACATGCTAGCAAAACCCTAGCTTTTTCTGGCATTTCTAAGTCAGCACTAAAACCAAGGAAGTCCTATTATGCACCTGATTAGTCACACAATTATAGCAACTGGATGCAAATCTGGTAATCATTGAGGCAATGCGAAGCTAAACACTCATTTAGCTGTATATCTGCAGGCTTAGTAACCACACAGAGATCCCACCACCCAATTTAAAATCCGTAGGCACGACTGGAGCAGACCTCGAGCGTCCAAGACTTTGCTCGGCCAAGACTGTTTCTGCAGCGTTTAAAAGCTGTGCCTCCTTTGTTAGTCAAAACTCCACAAACCCTAAAAAAGAACTCGTAGCCGATAAAGAGCTCCTTGGAAGAGTGCCTGGAGATGACTAACCCATCTCAAATTCTAGATGTTCAGAAGAAAATTGCCTGGCCCGCCAGAGCGGTAGTGCAAGACAGGTTGGTGGAGATGGGAAGTGAATTTCTTACATTATTCAATGAGATTCTTGTTTGATTGTATTCTAGATTTTAATCAGCTGATGCAAAAAACTCAGGTTACGGGTGGCTTTTCCTTACCAGTTCTATTGGCCAGAGAGCTGATGTACTCCAGTAATAACTCTTTAAAGAGGAGGACAAACCAAAACAAATAAATGGGAAGGTTTGGGGTGACTTTGCTCCTCCACTCAGCATTTTTGTATCAGAAAGGAACATCAAGCCCTTCATCTTTGAGGGTCATTAATTTCTTGAGGGATCCTGGATGGCTTCCCTACAAATCTCTATGGAGCTGATTCTTTTTATAACTATCTCATGTCACTGGGGAAAGTTTCTCCAGCCAGCACATTCACTCAGCCACCAATGCTGCCTGACATTTACCCTATGATGTGGCTTTGTTAACTTTGTCTTGCTATGCAGAGGCATCCACATAAGGTCATCCTTTGCAAGAACAAGCAACCCCACAGCCATATTATATTAAGGCATCAATGCTTGGAAAACCATTCTTCAACTAAGTTGCTTTTTTTGCTACTCATTACCTTTAACATTGATTTGAATATTTTTCTCCTATTTTATTCCCTCTGCCCATTTTCTTTGCCATCAAAACATATTAGAGCTCTGTCTGCTGCACACAGAGAAGTTCACATGTTTTGGAAACCTTTCAAGTGGTGAACATATTTAGATGTGTGCCTGAAACACAAGCCTGCGTTGCTGTTACAAGGGTATGGATCCTGCTTTAGCTACAGGGCTTGGCAGTTCAATTAGGAGAAGTGTCTGTAGCAGGAGGCAGCAGCAGACTGATGGCTAAAACTTGTCCTAATTCAGATTTGCTCTGCTACTAAGGCACTCTGGGACCCTCACCCTATCGCTTCACCTCCACACGTGCCCAATCCTTTCCCATTCATTTATTTCACCTATTCCAGAGTCTGGTCCTAAAGTCAGCAAACAGGCCGGATATTGGATCCAGATCCGAAAGCTCCTACCTGGGCTCCTTTCCAGCAGTATATTTGTAAAAAGGCTTTGCTGAAGAAGCCTTTCAAAGAGCAGCCAGGGAAACAAATGCCCCTGCTTTGCTATATTTCAGGGCAAGCTGAAATGATCCCTTAAGCAGAGCAGCATCCCTTCTGTGATCTGGCGATGGACTTCTGTCCTGCTTTTACCCAGGAGTTGCATCATAACGCTGCCGGTTGACGGGGACCACTGTGATTATTTTGATTTTCAAAAACAGAAGAAAAGAGACAAAGAAATGCTCCAGGCAAAATTCTTGCCTACGAAGTGCTCTAGCCCTAAAGGTGTGATGAAAGCACAATCCTGCACATAACCCTTAGTTCTGCTGCCTAAAATAATATTCCAGGATGCTGGCAGGGGAATACTACGCTTCCTGTGAGTGTTTCAGTTCACATTCTCCCAAAAATAACACAGCAACTGTTAACACCTGCACTTTTCAACGTTTCCTTGCTAACAACAAGGAGATTAATGGGTTCCATTCAAAAAGACCTTTTTGACCTCATTTATGAAGTTGAGAAACTCAGGAAATTGCTCGCTAATCCAAACCTTGATAATCCCAGTATTCTTAAAAAAAAAAAAAAAAAATTTGCTACTCGAAGCATAAGGCAGGAGAGCTGTTTTATCAAGGTAGGACAAGATCAACAGGGCGTCACAGCGGGTGGATCCCTGCATTAAACAGAGAGCTGAAGAGCAGACTGGGGATGCAGGAATAGAGATTACCCACCTGCCCAGTGCTGCTGACCACATGCATGGCTTCATTTGACCAAGATTTAGCTCCCATTTCGGAAAGCCTGGGAAGATGGGAGTCCACTGGGGATTCCAGCAGCTCCCCAGGGCCTCTAGTGTTCTCTGGCAGGATTAGACCAGGCTGATCATGCAGCTGGATCCCAGAGCGGCCCAGAGATGCCTGATCCAGCAGCTCCTGATGGCTCACTGCCGCAGCAGCTAAGAAACTGGCATGAGAACCAGGAGCTGCAGGTTGGCCACTTCTGGACTAGTTCGATCTCGCAGATGGCATCACTTTGTGCAGGACCTCAGCCTGTGATTTCCAGAAGAACTTTTCTTCCAGTTTTTCATATGCAGTTCCAGCCTTCTGCTTTTAATTTTGCATTTTGCAGAGGACAGGAGGCGGGGGGGCGGCGCGGAGGTAGGAGCGGAGTGGGGGGTGTTCTGGTTTTTGTTTTTTCTTATTGTAAACAGAAAATGGACCGAACCACAAGAGGCTGCCAAAGAGGTTCAGTCTTGAGCAAACAGCCTTCCTCAGACTTTGCAAAGTACAAATACAATACACCTTTATCTGTCCCTGCTTAAAGAAGCATTCATCCAGTTGCTCAAATGACATCTTAATTTACAAGCTTTGCTAAGTGCACACATGAGCCAGGAAAAGTGCAGGGATCAAGACCTGTGCGACTCCGCAGCAACGGGAGGGAAGACAAAAATGAAAACCCCTCCCCAGGTTCAGCACAGGATGGTCAGGTACATCAGGGTGGCAGCTGCCCACTTGCCACCTTCCAGAGGACACGCTGAGGATGCTCTTAGAAAAGGACCAGCCTCAAAGAAGGAAGGTTTGTACAGAACAGAGCCACTTCTATTCTCTTTTACATTTTCCTCAATCATATGGGTCTCCATGAAGCAAGATCAGCCACCAATTAACCTAGAGGAGCTACAGCTAATAGATCTGTGCCTCTCCTGGGGAGGGAGATGGGTATTTCTCAGTGGCTGGAGGTGGGTCTTGGGGTGCTAAGCTGTAACGTCCTCCTTTTCCCCAGCAATGAGCAAGTGAACCTCTGCACCTCTGTAAGATGGAGAAACTGGTTTCCTCTGAAAAGCCCTGGTGAGGAGGGACAAGGGAATAGGGTG
>NW_009229288.1:14013-44963 GCF_000690835.1 Fulmarus glacialis
CGGGGACAAGGTAAAGAGCAGCAGGTAGATGCAACGGCTCAGGCTTTCTTGTTTGAGTAAAGCTAACTAGATCCTTTCACTGTCAGGGAAGAAGAGCATGTCCAGAGGGTGACCCCAGCCCAAAGAGATCCTGAAACTTCAGGTGGCCAAACCTAGGCAACACACTCCCACTGCTGGTGCTCCCTTCCTGCTTGCTCTGATCTCCTTGCTTTCATTCCCACCACCTCCCTCCCGTTTTTCTGTCACCCTTAAATGAGCAATTCAGGTCTCTCTCTCACTGCTAAGCCTTTCTCCGTTCAGCCCAATCAGCAGTCTTAATGAGCTCAAAAATTATTTTTTCCCAGTCAGCATGGGGCACAAAATCATCAGGTGTGCGAGCAGGAAATAACAATGTACCACCATTGTCGAAATTTTTACAAATTGTACTAATCGAGTTGTTTTGTAGATACCAAGGAGGTGGGGGAGGGAAACCGATGCGGTCTTTTTAATCTATTTGCTCAATCGGAAGTTTTCAGGCAGTTTCAAACAATTGGGGCTGAGAAAGTACAGCTGACGTTGTGTATGTACACAACGATTTGCAGCCGAAACGCAGAAAGGTCAAGCCATTGAGGGCTGATAGCTGGAGCCCATTGTTCAGGAGGCCAGGTTCCCCACGGACCTGCAGGAAGCACAGGGCAAAGCTAAGGCTACACTTGCCAAAGTTTCTGCAAATATTTTCCCAAGGCACACTTTGTATGCTGCTTGCAAAACACAAAAAGTAAGGGGCATCGTAAACATGTCAATAGGCATGAGGAAAAAAATACCTGCCGACGATGAAGCACGCGTATGTTTTCCAAACGATGATATGTATATAATATAGGGGTCTTGGTAGGGTCATCTTGAGTGCGAAAAGATGGTAGGTCTGATCCTCTCATTATTGCACATATGCTAACATCTGTGCAAAGACGGCCTCCATGGGCATAAGCATCTCTCAAATTTATCTAATGAATGATTTCAGCTGGGAAACTCTTCACAATACAGATCTTAGAACAGTGAGAAGGATTTTATTTCACTTTGTTTTACTGTCTCCCCCCACATACCACTTTCTGGGTTGGTCAGACTAAAATTCAAAGAAATCTGGTCAAAAGTGTGTAGAGACTTCGCTATCTCTATCTGATAGTTTTTTACTCTCTTAAGAAGAAGTTGAAGAACAAGCCCTCGAAAGCTTGTCCCCAAGTCACTCCCTTCTGATGCCTTTTTCCCATATCGCTCAGTCATTCCATCTTTCCAGAGATAACTTCCTTTAACTTTAGACAGGGAAAGTAAGTAGACTACAGAAAAGCTCATTTATCGACAAGTATTTTAAAAGCTTTGATTGGCTTTAAACTCAAGCTGCCATAAGTAAGTGTTGGATCTCCTGATTTGCCAGTGTTCTTATCTGATCATCCTCCAAAAAATGACTCAATTCTCTTAAAACATAAGCTACATACCTCTGACACTGCAAATAACACTGAAGATGGTCAGAAAGCTTGAAATAGCCTCTCAGGCTGAGATCTCTTCATGTTCTTTAGGTTCTCTCAATCAGAACATCACAAAATTTGTGTGTAGAGCTCCCTTGGTTGTACTATTACCAGGTCCCTTCAATCCCAGTTGCAATAGCATAACTGTCTCAGCGAGAAGGTAAACTGGGAGATATGCAAAGTGTAGAAAAGAAAAAAAAAAATCTGGAAAATAGTGCAAAAAGTCATTAACTGAGCAGAAAAAAAGCAAAGTTAGCACTTTTATCCTAGAAGGATATCAAATCGAGAAATCTTACGAACAGGCTTCCTGCTTATGAGAGAGTGGAAGGATAGGAAAATGCTGTAGGAAAATTAAAGGATAACATCATAAAACCTACACATGAGGTTTCCTTCGGTGCAATTGCCCGCTATATGTGCTTACTGACTTCTATCCTGATACAGTGCTTTCCCAAAGCTGAGCACGTGTTTTCATTCAGTCTCTAGAGCCTGCTACTAAGTCACGAGCAAAGCATATCATGATCTCAGACCCAGCGCAAGCCCATGCTTCAGCATAGCATAGAAGCATTTGTGCTTCACTGAACTGCAGTAAAGACTTCTTTCAAAATTGAAAAAAGATGGGCAGAAACCACCGTGTTTCAAAAGCTGGAAATATTTTACCCTTAAAGAGCAATGAATAAAATACGAAACCCAAGAAGTAGAAGCCTGACCAGTGCATTACTCCAAATTTTACATAGGTTTTATACGGGTGGAACAATCCAACGTTGATTGGGAGTCTCAGGTTTCCCTCTGTAAGAACAAGAAATTCAAGGAAGTCTTCATATTGCGATGGTCCTATACCTGCATTTGCCCCGACCGACATTCATTGCATGGCCTGCAGACTCTTGGATGTATGGGAACCATTTCTAAATAGACCGAGAACAGTAAACAATCTTAAATTTGCTGTCTAAAGCCTTTCTCCAATGGTGAGAGAAGTAGGATCTGAAAATCTCCCCCAAAAGTTGTATCCTGATAAGTCACTGGAAAATGCACTAAATTGAATGAAGGATTGCTGATTTACCCCAGGATAAAAGCAGGATGAGGCTCAGGAGCATTAGTTTGAATGCAACAAGTCTTTCTGAGAGGGGTGGGGGGAAAAAGGCTGAACACTGATAGGTTTCAAACGCAAGAAGAGCCAGACTGCAGCAGTGGCTCCACCCTGCCATGAGTAATTAAATATTTTTCAGTGATTCTAAGAAATGAGATAGTGGATTCAGAGATCACGTTCCCCTCGCAATCTGCACAGGATAAAGCAACTTTTCCTCTGTTCATCCAACCTCCTCTGTGGGGTTCCTACTTTCTGCGTTGCCTGGATGCCAAGGCAAACAGAGATATTCCAAGGAACAGGAGGGATTTCAAAAACCTGCCCTGCTTTCAAGCAGAATAACCGTAAAGCTGTTCCCAGACATGCACAGATCATTTTGTGCTAATCAGAGAGCAAACTCCTCTGCAAAATATTATTCATGGGACTGAACATCAGCCAACTGCAAAAACATTTTCTTAGCTTGTGGATAAACAGTCGCACAGTATCTGCTTAAGATAGAAAGGCCTCCACCTCCCAGCATTAATGTAATTTCACACTTTACCAAATAAAACGCCCAGAGGTTCCCGAGCCGCATGCAGGAAAATTGCAGCAAATTAAAACATACAGCAATTCAGTTTGGGCTAAACTGCTCTGGTCTTTGTTTCAATTTCTTTGCCTGATTTGAACTGAGCTTCTGAATTAGGAACAGTGAATCTGGGATTTTTTTTTAAGATACAGTTATAGGGGAAGGTGTTATTTAGAGAGCACAGGGCAGGAGGCCTATCAAGGTCAAGAGAGAAAGAAAAAGCCAAGTAGGAACTAATCAGGGAGACAGGGTGTGCCCAAAAGACACCAGATTAATCCTGCCTGTCTGCATCCATCTGCCATCTCATCTTGTGTTTGGATTTGAGACTGAGGGCCAGGGACCTCATAACAGACCACAAACGGAGCCTTTGAAGAAGAATGAACGTCCATGTTCGGTATCAGAAGCAATTAGAAAGATTTCTAGCACCATACAGCTGAGTTTTTGATCCAGGGCAAGTTCAACAAGGCCACACCATCTTTTCATAAAGCTCATTAACAGGTACCCTACCAGCCACAAAAAAGGAGGCAAAAACTCTGCCTTGGACACCAAGGACTTTACTAAGCCACAATCCCAACACAAGTCATCGGTTGATTCTCCAACTTCGGCTCAACTCTTGCCTTTCCACAAAGCTGAGCGCAGTTCACCTTGCTGTGTTGACCTCAGAAGAGGAGCCCAAAGTCCTTCCCTAACTTTACGGAGACACTGGGCAAGCCTAAAGCTGTGAGCCAGGTCTGAGCACCACCATGTTTTAGGGCTGCTGGAATGTGGTCTTTTAATCCTGGTCCATCCCAGAGAGAACGAACAGCTCCACACAGGTTCATTGCACACGTTTCAGTTAATTTTTCATTCTGCTCTTGACATTCGGATCAGTTATATACCTCAAGCCCTGGAACATTTAATTATAGCTCATGCCATCATTTACCTTGTCCACTAAGCCTTTGATTACATTAGGCAAAAAAGAAAATTTCATCTATGTTATCCAGTTATTCCTAGCATGATCCTTAGGCTGAAAATAAAACTAGAATTGGCTAGAAAGAGATGATATTTTTCTTCAAGACAGCTGAAGGAAGCATGGAAACCGCTGTCCAGGATATCCGGAACTTGGCTGGTTCTTTTCTCTTCCCTGAGTTTGCTCACCAAACAATTTTTGTTTATTTTATAAAAAGTCTGTTCCTCTTTGACAGGTGTCCTATAGGCAGAAAATGTGTCTTGGCTAGGGACACGGCAGGGAATTAGTTCTGGGTTTCTTCTAGGGAGTAATAGCAGTTTCTCTGTTAAAGGTCTGTGCATGGGCAGCAATATTCCTTTCTACGTTTAACCTCGTGTGGTGCATTCAGGCACAGAACTTCAGGAGCGATAAAATTATTGAGAATTGAAAGGCTACAATAAAAATGGAAGTGAACTTGCCATGGCAGATGAAGGAACTGTGAAGTAACCTGAACAGAACATTCAAGTCAGGTTTGCAAAGCTTTGCAATTTCAGAAAGGAGTTTTGCGAAATCAAAAGTCCAAACTAAAAACCCAAGAGAGACAAAGAGGTCTCTCAGAGACCAAGGGTGGTATAAGGCTATAGCTCCCGCTCACTCGTCCTCAAGACCAGCTTACGTGCTCACATGACCCCATGATGAAAACTAAGCCCTACAAAAATCACACAGCAGTTTCTGGGGGCTCAGCCGGGTCAGACAAGTCCTAAGGCCAGCAGAAGGGAAGGGTTGCGGGTAACATGGCATGGCAGCAGAAAGGCAGAACTACAGCGGCAGTGATGGAGATTTAGAGTGTTGAACTGCACCCACAGTATTTCGACATCAGGTTGCCATCACTGAAATAATTTCCGATTTTGCTGCCTGTTGCTGCAATGTCACCCAAGTCACCCTACCGTTATACAGAAACTCAGTGCTTGATGCTTCCTTGAAGGGTAAGCCTTTACAGGAGTTAACATCTCCTAGACGGTAAAAGCCAACGAGCCAGAGTTGTTTCTTTTTTCCACAGAGCAAGCTCGGGGAAGAAACAGCAGAAGAATGAATCAGCAAGGGCTGGGAAAGGGTATCAGATTAATAATACAAGTCAGGGGAGGACAGAGAGTAGCTCTACACATCATCCACATGAGTATAGCCCACAAAACTCAATATAACAAAGCACCGAGAGTCATCCTTAACTTTAAACATGTGTCCCACTCAGTCAGTTGCTTAATCACTCTAATGAATACAAATGGTCTCAAGCGTTTAAACGCTCTATTAAATACGAGTACCCTAGAACCAACACCGCCAGCAGAACAGACCCCTTTGCACCCACAGGTAGGGGTCAATCAGTATTTCCAACAAGTTCTATAGCAGGCAATTAGTACCTTGAGTAGAGGTACCAGGACCCTCTATAGAAATTATTTTTGTAACTTCTATCTCATCTTCACTGTCAAACTGCCTGTCTGGAAGCCTTGTTTTGAAAGAAAATGCAGAGAAAGAACCCTGTTAAGCAGACTTTGCAAATAATGGACAGGCTTTATTGATTTGGGGAACAAACCCATTTGAATTTCACCTCAAACAATGTTTTTTGCAGGTCCCTGGCACTACAGAACTAATTAGGAAGGCTCCTTCTGAGCCTTCCAAATTGGGGTGGTGGGTAAGAGGTGGATGTGCTTTATTTTTCCTAGCAAAGTTTCCTTTACTGTTGCAAACTGCACAGCATTAAACTCAGAGGAGCTGTGACCGGTTTACATGAAGATCTGCTCCTTGGGGCCCATCAGACTACATCACGGTCACCTTTGGGGCCTAAGAAATCAGACGGAAATTCTTTAATGTGGGAGGGAGATTTTAACGATAGATGAAATGAGTGAACCAGAGCTCAGCCAGCCATTTTAAGTGTCTTTAGCATATTTCAATGAGAGCTTTCATGCTATCCAATGTGCGTCAAGCCATCCTCTTGGCCTGGCAAGCATCCAGGCGGCAGTTCCCCTCCTCCCCTCCACAAGTCGAGAAGAGAGAAGGAGTTAGAAAGTGACATGGCAAATCTCCAGTCCTCTCTAAATATATTTTACTAATATGGCAACTGATATCATGGAGCAGTGCCTACTTCATAAAAGCAAATTCAATATGTCGGTAAGAACGTAGAGTGCGAGTGATTTAGAAACTACTATTTCTTGGACAGGGGCATACTTAAAAAGCATGATCTCATAAATCTGTGGTTTCGCCGCATTTTTAGGTTGTGTATATGAGAACTCCCACACCAGATAGCAGGACGTGTAACATTCTTAACTCCATGAGCCCCAGTCACATGATGGTAATTACTGAAGACCTTGAAACAAAAAGACTAATAAATTCAGCATTAAGAGCACAGCTCCTGTTCAGTTACTCATAGTACAGGGCTGAATTTGGCCAGAACCCGTGTATGGAAAGGTCTTATCCTTTAAAGCATCTTGATTTCTCAACATGTTGCTGATCATTTGTATACCTCTGTCTACATGTGGGACAAAAGATAGTCCACCCACGTGTCTTTAAAGGGCCCAGAGCATCTAACGCAGCTGGTGCTGGCTCCTAGTTCCTTTGGTCTCTTCAGGAACTCAGCATCAGTAGCTTTGGGAGGGAGAAATTACAACAAAGTCCAACCCAGTGAAGTTTTGCTTTCTAAATACACAGGTTCTTTAGAGAACAGAGTTAAGTATCTTGGATTGACTTGAAGTATGGGATCACATATGTGACCACATGTATTCTGGTAAGGGAAAACAGCTTGAAACGGGGAAGCAGGTAAATTGGTAAGAACGGGATAGCAAGCACACAAAAGGAGGGAGAACAGTAGGAGCAGAAGTATTCACCACCCACTGCAGTGGATGAGAAGCACCCACAGTTTAGCATCTCCCCAGGGCAAACTCCTGCAGATGAACGCAGCTTATTGTACAAAAACTGTCCTCCTCTTTCCAGAGCCACGGACAGAAATTACTATAAAGGAAAGCAAAAGATATTCTTCTCTTTGCTGTTGCTGTGGGTCTCTCTTCTGATTCCTGATGTGGTCTGTCATGCCTGGTGCTGTGACTCATTAACCGAACAGAGCACAGCTTGCCCTGATGTTCGACTCTTCTGCCACGGATGAAGCTGTCAGCTCTTTGAAGGAGATAATAGGTCCACTGCTTGGCCAGGGCAAATTGGCACCTCTCCACTGTCTCAGAGATTTACATATGTATTTTTAAAATGAAGCAGTCATTAAAATGCTGCTTCACTCTGATAATTGCAATTATCCCATTCTTTCAGTGGCCCACTGTAAACAGAGAGTTCACTGTCTTGTCTTTCGCTCTAGCAATAGAGTCATCTCTGTCCCAGGACTTCCTCTTTGGCAACAGGCGATCCCATCTGAATCACTACCCAGCTCTTGCTTCATCCTTAGACTCTGATGGTCTGATAACATTTATTCAGGATTATAAGCAATTAAAACCAAGATGACACATTAAAACAATCTCAATTTAGAGTCCATCTTTAAATGATTATTTAGAGTTGATTGGGAAATGCAATTTCTGCTCTGCAGGAAATTCAAACGTTTCAAAATTCCCTTTCATCACAGACTGGAATGAAACCTGAATTTGGCTTAAATCCCATCTTCGTTGGACTTTCAGCACCTGGGACTTGGAAACTGCTTAATGTCAGCCATCACTTCATCCTAGAGAAAAGTACAGATGTTTCCACATGGGGCGACAGAGTAGCCTCCATTAAAATGCACTCAGCACTGTCCTGTTAATTAGATTTAGGATAGGCAGAATCCCTACTTTCTTCCCAAAGCCCCCACATGGGCACAGCTGTGCCCGGACCACACCTAACGTATTAGGATTGCACAGGACAAACCCAAAGAGACACCAGGGCAGAAAACAAGAACTTGTGCCCAGTAGAACCAGCACTTGCCGATGAAAGAGGGAGTTCTGAGTCTGAGACCTTTCTGAACTGGACTGAGATTAAAGCTGTATCTCCTCTTTTTCATGGAAGGAATCCACCACCAAACCCACCAGGGGAAGTCACAACAGGCTTTTCTCCACCCTCTCCTATTGCGTATAAAGGGAAAGCAGCAGACTCAGTGCATGCAAGAAGGAGTCTCACTTTGCACATCAGAGAGATTTCCCCAACAGAGGAGCACTGTGGTCTCCCTTCTCACTCCTTTCACATTGCACACAAGATGCATCAGCAGATCCTGAATGCCCTTCTGTAGTGATGAATTCATCTGATAGAACAGAATCCAATGTTATGGGGAAAACCAGTGTGATGACATCAAAATGAAGTATGATCATGTTGCCATGAAGTCCCACTTCCTATTACATTGGGGAAAAAAAAGGATTTTCTTGGAAAAAGTTGTGTTTGTGTAATATTCTGAACTGACATTTATGGCCAAACCTGTGCTCCATCACAGTCTTTTGACTAGGTTCGCTATCATTTTTGGTCACTGTGCACTACTTACTTTCTGTGTCTCCAGCAAAGCAGAGACATCATTACAGCCGATGTAATTTTTGACCAAAATCCCCAGTGTTCAACAACGTTACATACATATGTGTACATAACTGCTGCTCTCCAAACAAGGTTCTGTGGTACAGCTTCGGGATATTTCCAAAGAATGGGATTCTGAGGAAGACAACAGTAGTGCTGGGTCAAGATTTCTCAGCAGCACAAGCAAGGCTGAGCTGCTGTCTCAAGGGTGAAGGAGCATGGTTGGATGAGGACCAGATGCTCCTCCATCTGAAAAGTTGGCAAATGTCTCCTGGTTCCCACGTCTATATAGGTGGGTGTCTTGCTGCTCTCCAGCCATGGACCAGAGCAAGAGGTGGCCGCTCGCTCCCCTACCCTTTCTCCTGGAATTGGTGGGGGTGCAGCGCAGGCAGGGGGGCTGGAAGGAGGCCTTAGCAGATGATGGTCCTGTCCCTGGTGTGGATGATGGAAGGCCTGAAATCCCTCACTGTGCTGCACAATTCATCTGCTGCAGTATTTGGACATGCCTTAAATTTTTGTCCAAGCCAGGACTGAAATCGTGGCTATTAAAAGCACCATTCTTCACCTACGTGCTGTAAAGGGCTCTTCTTCCACAACTGCTTGAGTGATAGGTCATTACTTAACTGCCTTTACAGAAAAGCTATTTTCATTAAGTTCCTTGCAAATCAAATGACTTTCTGGTTTATTGAAATTGCATGGGCTTGAGTACCCTTGTCATCACCAAGTCCCTTTGACTCCCACAGCAAAATAGTGCCAAGGAAGTTTGCCATGGCTGAGCAGGTGGGGAAAGAGGGAGCAACGGTCTTTTATAGGACCACAATATGGGATGAAAACACATTTCTGAATATGAAACACTCCTGAGGAAGAAAATCATAATATGGGCTCTGATTCAGCAAAGCAATTAAGTATGTGCTCTAAGTCAAAGCCTTGCTTAATTCCTTTGACTCCAGTGGGATTTAAGACTTAAGACTTAGCTGAATTCAGGTCTAAAAATTCCTCTGACATTTTTTCCTTCTGGGTTATAGTGAAAGAAAGTAGTCGTAGTGCATGCCCCGAGAAGCAGAGGGGTGATGAACCGTGATGCACATTCGGTCTAATGTAAAGCCTTAAAAATCACTTGGCAGGAACTGACTGATAAATTAGGTTGCTCAACGGGTCGTGCTTTGCAACCAAAGCCATTGTCTTCCGAGGGCTCGACCATTATAACTTCCCAACTGGCCTCAACTCCGCTGTGTCTGATCAGAAGAAACTTTACACTTGATAAGTCCTCTAATATGCCAGGGAGAATTCCTCCCTCCCTTCCCGCTCTCCTCCTACCTCTTTAATGAGCATCACCATTAGCTTTAAAGTACAAAGGGAGTTCACTTTGTAAGCCTTTGTGTTCCTTGCATGTTAGGATAGCTAAGGAGCAGTTCAAAAAGCAATCTGCCCAGAAACCACAGTTTATGAGTCCCAGAAGTTTCATTTGCTCAGGTCAGACTGAAAGCTTGGCTGAAGATACAGTAGAAATTTTTCTCTGTCAGGCAACAGAAAGCAGTACAAAGAACCCAGCTGTTAGGTCTCATAGCCCAGGCCTCTAATTAAAACAGTGGAAAATTAGATAACTTCACAAATTCATCACTGCCACCACTGGCTGTCAAAAAAAAAAGCTCGGGGGTTACCACCCACCTTTTGTTTATGTTGCTAACCAGTGTCTCCGTCTCGTGTGTGTGTGTGTGCATGCACAGAAGAGTTTTTCTCCCTTCCCCCCTGCTTTCAGCCGCTTTTTGCGCCTCATTCAAGAAAACTTCTGATGAGACTGGAAAGCGGGCTGTAAACCAGGTTTGCAGACATGCCTCCCCAGACAGATTTTCAAAAGGGTTCTGTTCCTACAAGGGAAAATGAGAAAGGCTCAATTTTATTGTTCTCAAAGGAGGAGGAAGAGGAATTATTCTTCCCAGTGATACGAAATACGGTCAGTGTGGTGCTTCTGAACGTCTGGCCTGAGGTCAATGAATGTCACTTGTAGCTTGCGATCAAGTCTGTATTAAAAAAACCGAGCACAGAGCAAACAATACCTCCGCCCCCTAAAATAAAGGGGGAAAGACCCTGTAGTGCAAACACTTCAACAACAGCCAAAAAAGAAAGCTGCCATTCTTTGAAAAGTTAAATTCATGTTTTAATTACAGTTCAATAGCTCTCAAGACAGAGTGATTAAAAATGTCTCTGGTATTAAGCCTTGCTTTTAGAAAAAAATCCTCTTTTAAAGAACACACCTTAAAGAACACCTTAACACACCTTAAAGCTGCACAAAGCATGAAACAGCTTCTTCTGCAGAAGTTCTGGCATGTGGGACCACAAGGGAATGGACCACGAAACCACACAGGGCAAGAACCAGATTAAAACCACAAATATTTTGTAAATACTTAAATGGAAAACAAGCTTAGGGCTGGGACTGGGAACTGGACTCAGCTTAACCTTCATTTGGGACTGCAAGGTAGAGGAGCAGCAGGGCAGATGCTCCCATCCATAGTTGGAAACCAAATAAGACAGCCAGCTTCGTGATTTGGTATTTTTTCAGTTACAAACACTGTCACAACACCTGAATATCTGAATTTGTGAGCAGAGCCCAAGCAGCCAAGGCTGGCGAAAGCAGGAGGTTGCAGCCTCTCCTGGTCCAGGTGTCCATGCAGAGGGGGATCAGGGCTGGGGTACCAGCAGCCTGTGTGGCTTCTCTGCTTTCGCTGCCCTGCTCTCCTACAGCACGTGCACTTGGAAAGGGTAGAAAATGAGTGTTGTTTTGGCATAAAAGGTAGGACTGAGCATGAATAAGCATAGAGCTAATAAAGACAATCCCCAAGACGAAGAGAAAGATGAGGCGTACAGCTACTTCAAGACACAAGATACCATTGCTACCCTAATTCATTAATTAATTCCCATTCACGGAGCAGGAATAACTACAAGCTCTTAATTTGCCTCACTAGTGAAATAAAACATATTTGCTTAAAACCACTGCAAAGGCTACATGTAAAGCACGCACGGTTGCTTCAACTAAACATGTTTTACCTCATAACCAAGGCAAGCTGAGAGCATTCGGTCAGCTCCCAGTGGCTCAAAGTGGCTCCATCAAAGGTTTGCGTGATGGTACACAACGGCGGCTCCTCGGGTGGCCCAAACAGGCACCCACCTCCCCGAAGGATGGAGCTGAGGGTGAGCACGTGCCTACACGCAAACCGTGCTGTCACTGCTGCTGCGTTCGGAGCTACGTGGCTTGCAGCAAGCCAAATCGCCCACAGCCTGTGGGGTTTTGCCATGATTTGTGTCTTTGGCTTTCTATAATTGGCAAGATTTTTCTAAAAACAAAAAGCACCAACAACAACCCCTTCCCAGTTCTCACCAACAAAAGGTAAAGACATTGAGAAGGACGGCATTCTCTTGTCACATGTTACCTTCTAAATCTTGAGTCTTCCTTTGTACTCTGACAGTAATTTCACATATAGACATGGCTGCCAAGCGAGGTTTGTTTGATGTTCTTTCCTGCCTTTGTAATGGAGTTTCCTTTTAAGCAGGAGGAGGCGGAGGGAGAGGGGATGACAGGGGCTTATAAATATGGAAAAGACACTTTTTGGCATAAAATTCATGTTGCATTTAAAATATCTCTATGACTCTTTTCTTTTCCCCCCCGTTAAACTGGTCACCTTTGGGATTGTCCACTTGGAAAATACAATGTTAAAAAAAGAAGCACAGAAGGGAAAATCATCATTGCTGGAAAATACTCAAAACATTGGGAAGCCAAGGCTGTTTCCCCCAAGAAATAGCCCTTAACAAAATCCATGACAAATTCTGGAGTTATGTCAGTATTACCTTCTCTCCTCTGGAAGGCCAGACTGCCACCGATCCACCTATGGCAGCTGCAGTCAAGGAAGCAACGAGTGAGTTGGTTCTCTCTGAAGTGACCAGATCTTGGCTAACTTATGCGGTCCATAGGAGAAAGGCCACAATACTAATGCTAGGTCTTAATAATAAGGTTTGGGGAGGCAGCTCCCATGTTATCCATTGATAACACAAAGCCGGATGATCCAGCCTGCTAGGACAGTTGGCAGTGAATTGCCCATTAGAGCTGTTATCTTACACCTTATAATTAGTGGTCTTAAAGATCTAAGTGGCATCCCAAGGTTACACAGGAAGATCATGAGAGAAGGAAGCAGTTCTTATCCAAAAAGCAGCCACCTGGTCCTCAAAGTCACCATGCTGATGTTCCCACACCCAGTGCCAGAGGACCAGACCTGGGAAACTTTCACATCCAGTGCATGAGAATGACTAATTTGAAACACAACACATGACCAAAAGGACACATCATACTTGCTCTGAAGGCAACACAGGACCTAATTGTGTTATCCCAGGAGCAAGTCCAAAGGGAGTATGAGATGTACTGGAAGTACACCAGCCAAGCCCAGAAATCTGCTATCCACCAGTGGCTGGCAAAATCAATGCTCAATTTGACTCAGCTGCTTGTCTTGTCTTCATTTCCTGAAGCTTGCTCAGAGCTAGAGCTTCTCAAGAAGGATCTACATGTCTCCCTGCTTTTTAGAAAATAACATATGTGCATTTCATTTATCCCCATGACTGTTTTCTCTAGATTGCTCTTGACACTACACACTTTGCCTGACACATGAAACCCCCCCCGTGATAAATTTATATGCCTTATAAACAAAAGCTAAAAAATGTAGCCAACGGCCCCACAGCCCTGCCAATTTGAGCATATGGAAGAACAAGAAGATGTCAGTGGAATTTTTTTTTTTGTAGGAGCACTAGAATTTGAAACAGAAAGATCCATTAGTCCAGCTAATGAGGGATTGTTCCCTATAGTATATTCCCCTCAGCACTAAATGACTCAAATGATAGCCCTTCCAACACTTCCCTGGGGAAACTATTCCACTGCCTAATAGATCACACTGTCAGGAGTTTTCAGCCAGCTGTATTTCAAAGGCTACAAAATGTGCTCAAGTGTTTGACTTGGAAACTCTTTAAACAGTTTTGGACTCTCATATTTGCGATACCACAAGGATGACTTCAGCTGTTGGACCACACCATCCATGTGTTGCACACCTCTGTCCTGCGCATACACTCCCACATGCGTGGGACTGGGCTCACACGACTTGCTATGCAAGGAAAGCTGCTGCAGAAAGGAGATCCGAGTGTTTGATGCTGTATGATGCTTCGGGCAACCAAAGCCTAAGTTGTCTTGCAAGCTTGGAAGACTTGGCCTGACATTAATCCGGGGAGAATTATCCAGGAAAAAAGCATCAGGGTATTTGATGCCACCAGGTTGCCAAGAAATGTCCATAATGCTACTAGAGAAATTCTGTTTGCATTCTGTATTGAACTGTGGCCAATGACCAGCAGTCAAGCTCCTGGTTTTCTGCAGGTGGCCTTCTCTTAGCCTGGCTTCAGACAACATGTAAACCCCATCTAGCTGTGCAGCAGGTGGGATCAGAGCTGACTGCTTTGCAGACCTGATTCTCCTCCACTCCCCATCACCATTTTGGCTTGATGGCATCACTGTAAAAGCAGGACAGCTGGAGGCACTGGACCTATTTGTCCTGGGGATAAATAGAGCCAAAGGAAGAGCTTTTTGTGTACTGTTAGAGCTGTCCGTGTCCTACTGGAAGGACCAGAAGGGCTCTGCAGAGCTAGTCTTGAAGCAGTAGCTTGAGGTATTGATGTGGTGGGTTGAATCAATGGTAACACACAGTTGAAAAACTGGTGCTGAATTTAAAAAACAGACAGATGAGAGCCTTCCTGCATCTAGAAAGCACATACTGTTCTTCTGACAGCACAGGTTTAATTCTTCATCCACAGATACACTCTGGGATGATGCATTGCTTGGGAACACTTCACAGGATCTTGTAGGATTATTTCAGGGAAGCAGAATACAACTCTTACTGAAGTCTCTTCCTGGGACAGGTTCGTTATCCAGACAGCAATATCAGATCTATATGTACACATGCACACACAGAGCTCAGAAGCTCGTGGCTTTCTTCCTTCTTTTTAAGTTGACCTTAATTTACCTCCTTCAACCACAGCTTTCTCTCTCTAGAAGTTTTAAATATGATATTCCAGTTTTCTTTGAAATAGAGATTCTGGCAAAGCTTTGAGGTCTTTGGAAGCGGGCAGTAGGTAAATCATGTCTCACCCAGAACAAGCCCCTTTTGTCATCATCTGCCATTAACATAATGCTTGTAGTCATCTGCCAGAATCCTATTGTGCTAGATGCTGTACAAACACACAACATAGAAATGGGACCTGCTTTACCCTGCAGTTCATAATCCACTTGGGCTAGGACTTAAATGTTCTGATTTTATACCTAAAAATAAAACAGAATAGAATGTACTCTTCTCCTGTTACCATCCCCACCACCAAGAGGAGAAATAAGGAGAAGTTCAACCACTTTTAGGGATGAAATGTGATAACAGGTCCAATGAGTGAAATAAAAACCATATAAACTATTCTGAGACTTCAAAAGTGTGCAAAATGCCCTCACTTTCTTGGCAGAACTGATTTTTATGCAACTTAGGCAGGAAAGTTACATAAGGCATCCCTCCCCATGCACTTTACTGGGAAGTAAAGATGTCACTGCGATTCCTGTGCAATTAAAGTGGCAGTGGACAGTTGAGAAATGTTTATGGGAGAAACCAGTCTGAAACAAAACCTCAAAGGTGCTTGTTTCCCTCCCCTCTCCTAAAAGACTTCACGGTGGTTTGAAATCCCTATACTGATTTGGCTAAAATTTTTGCAAACCATCCAGATTTTTATAAAGGATCACACTTTCATTGTCAAAGTCAATGGAAACAAGATGAGGATTTAGGCACTACAAATGTTTGACACATTTCAAATCTATGTAAAGGGAAAATCTAAGCATCATGGCTTAAGCTATTTCTCTGGCTAGAGGCAGGCACTGATGGTCCAACAAAAATACTGGGCATGACTTCTGGGAATTAGGTCTGTTCTTTGATATCTCACACACAGGTTTTTCTTCTTGTTTAGGCTACATTATACCATGTAGATATGAAAATGAGAAGCTTTGATCGATTCCATTTTGTGCAAAATGCATTGAAGAGGCTCTGGGAAGGAAAGACGACAGAGGGGATTACTGTAGATGCTGGCTTCAGATAGTGTTGCATTCCTTCCACCACATTAAGCTGCTTTATACCATGCCATGACTTGACAAGATATGATAACATAATACAATAGGACATGATACCGCATAGCAGCGGCTGAAAAAGAGGAACAAAAAAAAAGAAGGAAAGGAAGGTTTTGTTTGGGGAAGGATTATCTCTTTCCGATGCGGGCATTCCCTCCAGCGGTTGGGTGGGTATTCAGTTAGGGAAGGGTCTGCTAAAGGAAAAGCTAGCTTTGAGTATCCTCTAGACTTCTAAACACTGCAGATCGAAAAATATTACAAACGACATTTTACAGTCTGCTAACAAACACCTTGTAATCAAGAGAATTAAACTCAAGTGCAGGCTGAAACGTTAATCTTTCCATACATCCAATCCAAACATTGTTCTGCTTTCTTAAGGGATTAGTAATTATTATGACTAATAACATTGCTTCATCCCAAGTTACTTTGCAATTTCTTATGAGCTGCTTCCTCAGACCTCACACTGCACAAAATTGGTGGAGCAACCTCCACTTGTAACAAGAGCTTGGAGAATCATAGGTTGGTCAGGCTGGTACCTACACAAGAAGGAAAAAAATTTTTAACTTATGGACTGACTGAAACAGGGCTGGCTTCATCTTATTTCATCTTTAAATTATTCCTCTACTCTGACTTAATCCATTAAAAGTTATATCCATTTCTAGATGAAAGTTATCCAAACTGGAATTCTTCATTTTGGCAAAGATGCTTTCAATTTCCTGCAATATCTTGGTTATTATAGTCAAATCACCCACTAAATTTAAGTCTATATAGCAAATACTCAGTCTCCTATTAAAAAAAAAATCCATTTTCAGTGAACGCACTCCCAAAACCCACTTATCTTTTCTTACGATGCATTTCTGCAGCCTACTCTGTCGCAGAAGGCAGGGTTATCAGATTGATGACTACACACTAAGGAAGGAGGAAGAGTTTCTTTTGAAAGGTATACTCTAAAAAACAACTCATAATCCTTTGGAAGGGCCATGAGAGCAATGCATTGGAATAGAAACTGCCCATGCCAAGCATGCTCTCTAAAATGTGAGCGCTCATTTAAGTGCTTTGCTGAATCAAGGCCTAAATTCCTGGTTTTATTCAGCTTGGTAGCAGTGACAGAAGGAAGACAGGAGGATTATATTATAAAATAGTTTTTTTGGTATTTTTTCAGCAGCTGTTACTAAGATTTGAGCAAGAGTCCAGGTTCTGTTAAACCCTTTTTATGAAGAGACGGGACCAAACACAGAAAATTGATTTTTAATATTTGGCAACACACCTTAAAAATAAATTTTAAGTCCATGTTAAATGGTTATCACCAAACTACACACTGTGCTGGGGATTACAGCACTGCAACACTGAGCTCTGGGTGAGGTTGTACCTGTCACCTGAAGTAAGGACGTGCCTACATGTTGAACTGCTATGAGCCGGGTTTCCCCTAGAAGCACGCAACCCACCACCATCAATGCTACACATCTCATGATGCTCAGGGATGCTGCAGCTCATGTCAACATACATAGGTTAGACATAAATCAGTAGAGCTATCCCCAGTGCAGAAACACAAATGAACTGTAAATCCCCTTCAAGGAGCTAGGTATACACTTACGTTAGCTTACACCGAACACTGTGTTGTCACAGCAGTCCTTGAGCTACATGGTTTAAAGCCGTCTTGGATAGGGTAACATGAGCTGTATTCCCAGGAAAGGAGAGGTTTGTCAGTTGGCGATTCTGCCTAATTTAGACACTAGCAGTTCAAGAGAATAAAGCACCAAGGGGATAAAAGGCAACAAACAATATAAAAGCAACATGGATTAATTCAACCCTTTTGTTCCCAAAGAGAAACAAAACCCATGGAGCTGATGAATTTTACAGAAAGGTCATGCTCTGTGCATGCTCCCATGCCTCCCTGGGAAGGCTTCCAGGTGGGTCTGAAGATGCTCTGGAGACACTGACCCAGAAACCTGCTTTGGTACCTGGCAATGCACTGGCCTCCTGTTATCTCAGGGAGGTCACTGCCAAACTAGGAGTCTACATCTAGTCTACTGGGTCTGAATCAGCAACAGAGAGAAAATAAATCCATGATGCATGCTCTCAAAGGGCTTGCTAGTCCTGTCTCAGATCAACAAGGATCACCAGCAAGCACATCTTGTTTGTGTTTGATTACAGCCAGCTAAGATATCCAGGAGTTAGTGCATATTCAACCTTCCACTCCACGCTGTGAAGAACTGGGGCTAGATTTCATGCAAGTCTTCAAATCTGTTTCCAACTTGGTAGGTACTTCTGAAAGCATGAAACCAAGCAATAGGCTTGGGTAGAATTTAAACTTTTTCATTCTGGTTGCAGGTGTCAATACAGGTCCTGAGACAGAGATCCGGTAGGGTTGGAGCTACTGGTACTAGGTTTCACAGAAAACAATACCTACACTTCTGCTATGCCATTTTTAGAGCAAAGCCTGGGGTGCAGCCTAACCTGAAGCAGGAATACTTGTAGCTCAGATCTTGGTATTAAGCCCAATTGGGTGCATATGCCCACTACTGAATGTGAGTGGTGGGATCCACCATATCCTCCAGGTAGATTTCAATGTTCTAAATTCCTGATTTCAACCTCGGGCCCAGTCCTTACTATTCTAAGAAGTTTTGTCCATTGAGAGGCTATCATTATATAAATCAGCATCTCCTCGTATACACTAACCACAATAAACGCCAGCGTCTACCTCATAAGGGTGAGGATGGGGGGAAGGGGAGAAGGGAAAAAAGTGATCAGTTGAATTCTTGGTATCAAGCCTGAGTGCTCTCATAGATAGGGATTTGTTCATCACAAAAATTGAATTCACACCATTTCCCTGATCTGAGAAGACAGATGACATCAGCCCCTTGGCAGGAGGTGCTTTAGAGAAGATTCTAATCCATGTACTGACAGGAGTATTCACTGGAGCTGTTGCTCACACTCTGTGTCCAAGGTTTGATCATGGCTTGAATATGGACCTCATCCTGGCTGACAGCAAAAATGCTTTGTGCCAACTGACAAATGAGGTGGTACCCTATAGATCTAAGTGTGATTGTGACATACAGCATCAGCCTAAGAGCCTAAAGAGTATAGGGGATAAGGGTTGACACTAAAAGTCTAGTTGGGCTCAAAACAGCAGCATGTGCTACATACTTTCAAGATTCCTGTATCTTCATCTCTGCCTATGGGGAAAAATAAATGGACATGTTGGATCAAATCTGTGTTCCCTGTTGTATTTTATCACTGCTTTACAGGCCTACAACTCACAAGTGAACAGATAAGAGTGATATAAAGTAGTTATCTAGAAGAAAAAACCACTGGATTCTTTAACACACTGAGCACAGTAAAGGATTCATTTCCAACAGCTCAAGGTTAGATCTAATGGGCTTTATTCTCCTTTATTCAGAGTCCTTTGCAGCTGCCAGTGTTTAGCAATCAGGATTATTCTCCAGTTTAGAAGCAGCTGAGTAATCAAAGTAGCTATTGCTTACCAGGAATATGCTAGACAAATCTGTTGATCAGCACTCATGGGAGCTTTGAAAAAGTTAGAACTCACCTCAGAGCTCAGGTGTGAAGGTCATGTCCCATTCAGTGGTAATAGGATGAAATGTATATAATTCATGAAAGGTCTAGTTTGGTCAGCTAGACAGAAACAGGAGGAGAAAGGGGAGAGTTTAATCTTAATTCCCAAGGGGAGGCTTTGGCAGCAGGAGTCAGGGCTCTGCTTTGCACATTGCAGTCTTCAGGACTGCACTGGAGTGGTAAAGGCCAACTTCCATCTAAAAAATCCAATTCTAGATTAATTAGACAAGCTAAGAGTATAAGCATCCCACTCAGTGGTGGCAGAGTAAAGAGAAGAGGCAGCAATGAAAGGTGACAGCTGTATTAAAACATTGGCCAGGCTGGATTTTGCTCCAGGTCTCCTTTCTTAGATATATTAAAAGTTGAGGCTGTTCACACCAGTATGGCCTGTCTTTGAAGTCACCCTTCAAACCAACATTGCCATACCAACATCCTGATGTGAAATTCATCCTACACCCTTGTTAGCAGCCAAAGGTAGGGCCTCGAGCACACCCAGGTGTGGTAAACACTTCTGGCATGGCACTTGCCATGTAGCCAAAGCAAAGATGGAATGTACTCTTCTCCACCATCATAGTCTTGGAAAAGTGAGCCACAATACCTCAAAGGGGTGAAAAGCAACATGAGATGTCTCCGTGTATGAAATAGCTGATATTCAAGTGACTCCATTACCACTTTTCATAAGCCACTTGGTCCTGATAACATCAGCACAGACACAAGTCTCTGACTCCGACAGTTATGCAGCTTTTTGAACATCCACTCAGCCAAAGAACAGGACTGGTGTAGTATCATGTGAACTAATCAACCAAAATAATTAACAAAACAGCTTCATTTCCCTCTTATTATGACTGTTACAGACAATACTTGAATAACAAAGACTGAAATGTGTCCTTCACATATTTGGAAAGCCAGGGCTTTGAAGTGAGGTGGAAGAACTAGGGAATTTAGCAGGGCAATAAGGACAACAATGTCAAAGGCACTCTGCTTTCCAAGAACCACTGTGTAGTCTTTCCTACCAGGCAGTCAGGGAAAAAAACAAGTTAAAATATCTGTCATCTGCCATCTCTGGCAGATGGATGGAGGCAATTGATCTGACTTTAAACAGGTAAAACACTGTCTTCAATGGTATTACTTCCAGCTTTTCCTGATGTTGGTGAGATTATAGCTGACTCTGCTTTGAGCAGGAGGTTGGATAGAGGACATCCTGAGGTCCCTTCCAACCTGCATCACCATCCAGACTGCCTGTTTTAGTTCTTTGCATGGAATACTTGATTGTACTTAATTGAATCTTAACAATATTGTCATTAGTGGAATGACCATCTAACAATTACAACAGTCCAATGATCTGGTCTGATCTCACTAGCCCTCTGCCACGGCAACGGCCAGATCTCTATTAAGAATAAAAACTGGTGACCATTTCAGCTTCCTCTTGGAAAAGAAGTTAGAGAATTATCTATGGGTCACCTGCCAGAGGAAGCATGGAAAACAAGGAAAGAGCATCAGCAGGGATGCAGGCAACCACTCTGAACTCCTGACGTCTGCATTTCTGTTGTGGCAACTGGCAAGACTGCAGGCTCCGGTCCCAAGCCCAAAGTCATGATTGTCCTCCTTACGCCCACGTAAAAAGCTCAATCCAGAGCAATGCTGTTAGTGTGACTCAGCTGAGTGTGTTTGGAGGAGAGGAAGGTTTGGGGGAGGGGGGGGATCTCAAAGGAGACCTGGCTGAGAGCCACTGGCCTTAAAAGCAGAAAGCACATCTCCACTTTTGCCCAGATCCTCAACCAGCAATTGGTAGTACAAGCTCTTCCCCAACACACAGCTCCTCAGAGGGCTGTGAAGACTCCAGGGAGAAAAAACTAAACAAGTTGTACTTTATGAAGGAGCTCATGGGCAATGTTACCTCTCATGGCACTTGAATGCCCACATGGACTGCCCCCTACAAGTTGCCACAGAGGGTTAGGAAGGCCTTGCCTTTAGCCCACTGGTATGTGACATCTTGCTGCTGGAGCCCCCATGACCTGCAGGTGCTCTGGATGTCCCACACTTCTGAGCTGGAGATTTCTGATGTAGCCAGACTGATCAACACAAGGTAAAGTGCTGCCATGCTACCAAATCTTCCTTCAACCCTGCACTCTTCCTTAAAACACTTTCTGTCCCTCTTCCCACACACCTTGTGCATTTGGACAGGAGAACAAGAAGGAAGTAACCAAAAAACACAAATAAAAATTTCACTCAAGTAGAGGGGCAGACAAATAATTGGTCTAGTTTCTTACAGTGTCCAACAGAGAGGCGCAGTCCTGGAGTGTGCCAGCAGTTAAAGCTTTCTCAGTGCTCTCTGCAGCTGTGCCTTGGACTTGAATTGCTCTGGAAGCACACTACATGTGGACATGCTTAAAAAAAGATGCTGAGATTAGGAAAACATTATTTCACTACAGGAATAACACATTTCAGCTGCCTTCGCTGCTGCTCAATGTGAAAAATCTTTTCCAGCAGAGAAAGGACTTTGTGAGGAAATAAGTGACGCACACTAGAAGAAACTGTGGGATTTGGGGTCTGGGTGGTTTGAAATGTGGAGGTGCAGGATAACATTTTTCAACCTAAATGTTAGCCAGGCTGTGCTGTTCCTCCTAGGGTTCAGTGACTGCAAGAGGAGCAAGCTGAAACCACAGCTCCTTCAAAGGGGGCACTGGCTTCCACACATAACCATCTCATGCATGTTGAGAAATGGTTGAAAGCTGCGCCTGGCATTGCTATGAGACAAGGATGTGTTGTGCTCAGTATCAGGTAGGGCTGGTGCCACCTCTATAGCCTGACTCCTTCCCCAGAAGCATCCTGGTCCCAGAGACAAGGGCAATGGCCAGAAGTCTACATGAACAGCTCTAGTGGTAGCAATTCTCTGGTAGCTACCAGCCTCTCCAGACCATCCTCAGACCAAAGCTAAGATGAGCCGAGAGGTGGATATATGTGGTCAATAACTTACACGGCATACGTGCTTCTCTAATGGGACAGGAACCGTGCAAGACTTCAATTTGCCTCTGCCAGAAACTGCTCCCCATCCTTTGTATGGGGTGGCCAGGTTAAGTCACCCAACAGAAGCAGGTTTGTCATGTAACACATCTATTGGCAGAACTGCAAGAGCATAGGAGGCTCTGCTTATACTAACAGCCATCCAACTGGACAAGACCAGAAACAGATTCAAGTTAAGGAGTGGTTTTGAAGGCAGTATTTTTGATAGTTTGTTTTTCTGGTTTGTTGGCCTTTTCTCAAAAGGGATAGTGTTTCTCGAAGGGAAGTTTCTTTTTGCAAAGTGACTGACCCACTGGCATCAGTACAAAGTTTTAGGAGATGAACTCATACTTCTGAGTACGATTCCTTTGCACTGCTGAGAGCTGCTAATGAAGAGGAGCAGGGAGCAGCTAGAAAGGAAGTAAGAGCCAGCAGCTTGGGAAACAGAAAGCAGGGGCTAACATGGGCCACGGGGTCCTGATCTGCTACAAGCGTCTTTAAACCAGAGGGGTCAGTTCCTCCCTCCTCCTCAGAGAGAGGGCTTAAGGGTCCTCAGCAGCATTTGAACCTCAGAATCCCTCCTCCTTCTTGCTCATCTGCTGCCTGACTCTGAAAGAGCCTAATCTTCCCTGGCTTGCTTTGAAGTTACCCAGGGATTTAGATTTCTGCCTCTTTTAAGGCAAGGCAGAGTGCTGCGGGTGAGCTGGGCTGCAACATAACCGTTCCTCCAATCCTTTAACACAGAGCAGGCACTGCAGCGTGACAGCGTTAGCGAGGGTCAGCTGTTCCCCTCCTCCTCTCTCCATGAAACATCTCCTCCTCCCAGCTGGTTTTGCAAGGAAAGGGATCCAACACCCACTGCCCAGCCCTCCTGACCAGCTGCCATAGCATCACTGCCTTCTGCCGGCTCCTTCCCCCAGCCCTGTGACTCTCCACGTGCTACAAAGAGAGCACGAGACATTTCTGCAAACCCATCTGCTTCCATTGTCTAAAAACAAGAGTCCCCAAAAGTTGGCCTATAGATGTTTCCCATCTGCCCAAGAAGCCTTAGGTTCATAAGGATTTGGAAGGGTAACTACACCAAGCCCTGCAGCATGCCAGTGCGGTGCAAAGGGAGTCATAGATCCAGGCGATTGATTACCAAGGGATTCTTAGAAACCTCATCTCATTGCAGCGATTTACGCCCTCTGAATCTGCTTGGCTTCTTACACAGCACCTTCCACCCCAAAAAGCTATTACATTTTGCAAAAGGGAATCTGATATGTTATGTTAAGATATATTTCAGATGGATTGGCTAGCCTCATTTACTTCCTTTCAAGAAAGGAGAACAGAGCCCATGTCATGCTGTGAGTCACTGGAAGACTAAAACGGAATCCTTGAGGCCGACATTTGAAAACACCATGGCAAGGGATTTCCCTCTCCTGTTCTTCAAGTATCCTTGAAGTTTCTCGCCCCCAATCAGTGGTCTACAGCATCTCAGAAAGCGCCTTCAAAACACCATAAAGGCATCGGGGTTTTCACTTTCCAAAACACTGAAAAGCCACCCTCTCGCCCCAAATTTCTTATCACTGCTGAAAATCTTGCTGTGCCTGGGGGCTCTTGGTTCCTGTTCCCCTCTAACCTTCAGGCCTTGCCCAGCACAATGAAGGCTGTCAGCAGAGGGCACCTGGCCAAGAGCAGATGCCGGCAAGGTTACCCAGGCTTTGTTCATGTGTCATTGGCACTCGGGGAGGCAGAAACACGAGATTCCCATCCCCAAGTTGACCTGCAGGTCTCCATCCAGGAGAGAAGGTGGCTGGGATCATTTGTGTCTCAGTGGAAATCATGAGGCTTTACACTGAATGTATGGGAATTTCCAGGCAAGGACTTGATTCAGGGGAGTGTGAAATGTGTGGCATCCCTGATTTTTATTCCTTGTAACAGCTTATCTTCTCTTGCATCATGAAGTGTCTGGGAAGCAGCCAAGGGCATACAGCAGGGGAGATAGCAAGTGGGGAGGGAGAGGAAAAAAGTCAAGGGGAATACAAGCATATTTATAAAAATCAGAACAATAGTTTCCCAGAGTTGCGATAAGAACTATTTTCTACTCACAAATAAAAACCGCAATGCTGATTCTTTTTTTCATGCATTTCTCCTCCCTTTTCTTAAAAAAAAAAGCATAACCCCACAATTTCCCCCAAAACCAAAGCTGTCATGAAAGTAGCAATCACGGTGGAAGGAGTTAATCCTTTTGCCTCCCAGCAGGGAAGCCATCTGCCTGCAGACTTTGGAAAGGACCATGAAGCTGGTGGTCCTGACCCAGTCCCTGGTGGGCATTTGTTCAGATCATAAAGCTCAGCGCACAACACTCCCTCCAGTCTGAAGCAACTGGCAAGAGCACCTCAAAGGGTGGCCTGGATTCGTAAACAAGCAGAGCTTTGCATCCCCAGCCAGCAGCGCTGTACTTCATTGGCAAAGCTGCCTTCTGCAGTATCCCTCTGGCTCCCTGCCTGGCTCTTGCAAGTGTTATCAATCGCTTGCTTCCATGAACATTAAAGACATCAAGCTTTCCTTTTTTCTCTTGCACCCCCCCTGCCCCTCCTTTAAATAGCAGCTTAAAAGGAAACAAACTTAGATCAAGGTCAGAGGCATAAAAAGTCTGTTTCTCATGCTCTGAGGAAATCCTAGCAGTTGGATGGTGGATGCAGTTATCTCCCAACCCTATCTGGACTTGAATTCAGAGAAAGGCTGGGGGGGATTTCCCAGGATCTGACAATCCCGTCCCCATCCCCTCCTCCCTATTGCAGGGCAGGATCCCCTCTGCACACCACTCCTGACAGACCTCAGAGCAGATCCCACATGTGGCAACACACAACAACTGTTCTGTCTAGGATGCACCCATGGGTGTCATTTATCCTTGCTGTCCAGCAGCAGCAGCTCCAGTCTGAAACCCCCTACGCTGACCCCCCCAAGGCAACGCCTGAGGGGCTCCCACACCTCCCCAGCAGACAGGAGCACCAAGCTCTGAGGAGCTTTATCCATGCGGCTGGCGTAACAGCAGCTGTGCACAAATTAGTTGCCCGAATGGCCATCATGGGGAAATTCCTGTGAGGATTTACAAGACACATGGAGCCGCTCTACTGAGTTTAAGGCAATTGCTCACCTGAGCAAAGACAACCACAGAGCTGCAGGTGAGGGTAAGGCAAAGTCACTGTTGATCAAAACTAGATCAAGAGAGGTAGTTGTGTATGTAGCTCCCACTGGAATCAAAGCATTACTTCAACATCTCTGAAAATGGAAATAGTACTTTCAATATGCATTTAGCCGTGTAGAAGTACATATAAGTAAGCTTCGCTAATTAAACACATCCTTGCACAAAGCTAAGGAAGGACCAGGCTCAACAGAATCCTTCCTCCCCATTTAATCACCTCAAGCTACAGCAGAGTGTTTCAGTAGCAAGCTGAACAAGAGCTAGAGCAACTCTATCACCCTTGCAACTTCCCCCAGGCAGATCTGAGTTTTGACTAAATCTTACAGAAAAAGCAGGAGACCTGGAGTAAATGAGAAGTGACCCACTCAGTAGCACTAGGGAAAACAACAGAGTTGGGAGAAGAAACCAGCTTCCACCAGGCTTCTGGTTCCTCATCTAGGTACAAGGCATGTCTTTCCCCCCACCCCACACACCCCCCCACACCCCCGTCCTTTAAATCACAAAGCAACATCTCCCCTTTTCATTCATGCACTTAGCCCAAACAAGTCCAAATGGGGAGAAAATAAAGAAGGAGGATTTTAAGTTCATGTTTAAAATAGCTTATGCATTTTGGAGCTCCTTCCAGCTTCATCTCAGCAACATTGTGCTGCAAGCCAAGGTTTTATACATTGTGTCATCAGGGGATCGCATTTACAAATAGGATCAAGAAGTGAAATAAAAAACACTTGAGATGGAGATAGCTCACTTGCTGGCAGACAGCAAGGGACTGAATTGATCTCCTGGCCCATGCGCACGCTTTTCCATCTGCCAATAACACCCAGCAATTAGTCAGCGCTGCAGCACGCAGTGTTTATAGCCGAGGGTTGTAATGAAATCAGCATCTCACACAAGGAACTTAACCCTTCAATAATAATTGGGATGACAGAAGTGGCCCCTACGGAGCAGAAAGGGAATACCTAGACCAACGCTGGCTTTGACATACAAAAGTCTCTGAAAACATTCTGAGTCCTTAGAGGGCTATTGACAAACTAAGGGAAGTCCCTCTGCCACATAAAAGCCTGGAGAAGGGCTTTAGATCTGGGTATGATTCCCAGGGTTGCTCTGGGTACACCTACAAGGCACAACCCCCCCCTTTCCTGCCTCCAGGCTGGACAGACTCAGGTGAGCATCAGCTTGGTCATTACATCTCCACTTTAACAGCCCTTCAAGGAAGAGCCCGGCAGTTGGCTTGTCTGCCCAACATCAGGGAGCCATCTGCAAGCACAGACCTGGAAAACAGTTTAAGAGGTGGTTTAGGACTGTTGAGAGCTGAGACTTCTTCATTTGGGATACAAAGCACCTGTCCAGTGCTCCTGTATAGACCCCAGGGTGCAGGGATCACGCAGCGTACGTAGCAAACACAGACCACGTAAACAGCCTTCACGCTCAGACAGCACCCTGGGTCTGGATGCATTAGACTCATTGCAAAGCTTTCCAGGACTTCCAGTCATCAAGCCTACTGGTGCAACCCACTTTCCAGATGTTGGAGATCTTCTCCAGCTGCACTGACAGGGGAAGGAAAGCTGCTAGCCCTGTGCACCCCACTAACTCAGCACCGACTGCGGACCTATCCACCAGTGCCCTAAAACGCTGGTGTGGTATAAATCATACAGTGTAGGTCCACCACACCATAGCGTTCGATATGGTTTTTCTTCCCCCTAACAAACTGGTTTACGCACGAGACATTTTTTCCAGCCCAGGCTTTCCTAATGAACACTGTGAGGCTTATATAAACAAAGAAATGAAGCACGGCAGTTCAAGACTAAGGAGAAAATATCACAACCATACCAACAACATCAACAATTTAGAGAAAACGCTTGGAGCTGTCAATACCCTGAGATGAGTGGTGAAAGGTTTGGGACATATTCCAGTTTGAAGTAATAGACAGCTTGCCGGTTTGCTTGCAAATCTTGGGGGAAGACTGCACTTTTCAGCTGCAATTCAGAAATGGTACCGACTACATGGAAATAAGAACATGGAAAAGCCCAAACCAGGATAAATGCTAGCAGCCATGAAAAATCTGAAATTAAAGAGCTGTCTGCCAAGAGAGGAGCTCAATAGTTTGGCTCCCCAAAGCTCAGGTCTTAAAATATATCTCAGCACTTCATAGCTGTACATTCCTAACCCCAGGCTGCTGTCCGCACACATGGCCAGGGCATGCAAGGAAGTCGAATTGATCCTGGTAGAGACATCTCAAGCAATACTTTCTTCCTTCCAAAACAAATACACAGCAGTGCAATGATCCCAAAGAACTCATGAATAAAGCCCCACAAGCCATACTGATATCTCAACTGTGTGCTGAGACTAGGCATGAACCCACACTCAAGTCCAGGCTCACCTTTTGGGCACAAATTTAAATGCCCTTGCATGCCTGGCACAGCTTTCAAAGCATACTGGGAACAGAGCCCATGAGAGGATCTTGACCAAGACAAGAACAGCCAAGCTCAGCAGATAGAGCCATGTTTAAATCCAGGCACCAACACTGGAGATAACAAAAGTGAAGAACTGAAAAAATCAAAGGCGTTACTCACGCGTGACTTGGACTGGAAGCGTAGCCAGGAGTCCAACCAAGATGAGGAACCAGTAATGCCTGTGCAGCAAAACATCATCCAAGGGTTCCCAAAAGAACCAGCTGTGGCCAGAGCAAAGTCAGGAAGGGCACTGGAGGCTGAGCTAGTAGAAATAGACCCCAGGAATGCAAACCCCACCCTGCAGTGATGATGGGATTGGCTCACCTCTCTGATGGGTAGAGTAAGCCACCTTACTAGTGGCTGGTCAGGCCAGTCCCAGCTAACGAGAGCCCTGTGCTGCTCAGGGGAGTGATTGGGGTCAGGTGCTGGGCAAGGACCTTGATTGCCTCTTCAGGGCTTGGGGTGTGAAGAGCTGCCATGCTCAGGGTGAGCTCGTGCGCTCCTTCACAAAGCCTGGATTGATGGGGTTTCAGCATGGCTGATGGTACTTCTGCAACTCCCACCCTGGCGAGCATCCTCAACGCTCTGCAGATGCTCAGGCCTGGGGTATCTGTGGGGCCAGACAAGGCTCAGGGTCTCGGCACAGCTGCTGGGCAGCTGCATTTTGCTTGCGCGCCGGCAGCAGGCGGCTGGGCTGTGCAGACGGGCCCAGAGAGACTTGCAGCTTCCTTGAGCTTCCGAGCTCAAGCTCAGCTCCCATAAAGCTGAGCTTTTATGGTCCGCCCTGTGTGTGTGTGCATGGATATGTGTATGCAAGTCACCAGGGTTTACAACACATTTAGGCATCGCTCAAGGCCAACATTTTCAAATGCTGTATCCAGAAGCCTGGATCCGCTGGGTCTTTGGTTTGTTTTAAGGCTGGTTTTATTTTGGATTTGAAAACACAGCCCTTCTCTTCAGCACAGATTGACTTCCTGAGCTTCCTTGCTTGCTTCCCCAAAACTCTTCTCCTGGCAACTCCTGTTTTTTTAGGATTTCTACATAATCCTCCAACACCTCTTGGGGACCTACCTCCCCCTCCCAACCTTTCCCCCTTTTGATCACGGCATGCGTAAGGTTGATAATCCAATTGGCAACAAAACACTCACTATCTCAAGCAAAACTAAGAGAATTAGGCAGGTAGAGTTGTATCAAATCTGAGAGGCTTTAATGAATTTAAATTTGCAATATTTGCCTTTTTTCCTTCTCTTTTAGCTTCCCCTTTATGACTTTCTTTCGTAGTTACTTTTCTACACTGTCCATCTTTCTGGACCTCTGGTTTCTCAGTTCATATTTTTATGTTTGATATTGCTTAGTTTTCCCTAGTCAAGGGGAGTCCAGGCTCTCAACTTAAAACCTTCATCGGCATGGGTTTACATTAAGACGCGGGGTTTTTCATGAGAAATGTCGCGCACGACTCTGCTGGAAGGGAAGGAGATGTGGAGAGCCATGGGAAAACTGCATCTTAAACAGGCTCAGCAAGACTCAGAGCATAACTGTCAGCAGCAGAAGTGGCTGGCCGGGGGGAATGGTTTGGTAATGAAACCAAGGTGGCCGAGCTGCTGACAGCTGCAGAGCAAGCCAGAGGAGAGGTGGGTTTGGGAGCGGACGGGAATATTTCATCTTTTCTGACTTGATGAGTTTGCATTGGCACAAGACAATGAGGAGCAGATGTCAGACGGAGATGCCAAACTACCCTGTACATTTTTACAGCAAAAATAATGACACTGTTTCAGACCACTAATGTTTTCAGTTTCTCAACAGCATTGGCTCATTTTCTTAGGAAAACCCTCCTCGAAGTTCTCCAAGAATGGTTTTTAACCAGTGCTCGTCACAGCACTTCAGCAGCAAAACTTTCACATGGTGCTCTGCATCTGCAAATTAGCAATCAGAATAAAACCCCCTTCCTAGTGCTAATTGGATGCTAAGCAGACTCTGAGACATCTGCATCCATCAAAGCAAACTTATCTGGGGACAGCTAAAAATGAATTTCTTCCATAGCGCTTTCTCATAGTCCGGGTAACCTGTTTTCTTTTGTCCGAGGGCTGTGCTAATTCATAGAACCATTTAAGGTGGAAAAGACCCTTAAGATCATGGAGTCTTCTGTAATAATTCCTGTGTAACAGCAAACTTGGAAACACTTGGAAAACTGAAGAGCTCAGCTGGGCTCATTTTCATCGTGGATGTACTCTGGGTAAACCCAATTTAGGAAGTTTCAGAGCTAGACAACATGCCCCATGAGCATCCAAAATAATAAAGGATTTGTGTCTGGTAGCTGGTTGACTTAACAGTTACACTATAACTGCAGCATAACCATGGTGTAACTGCGGCTTAGCAGACACCAGGGCACCCACCGAGAGCGAAAGAGAGAGATGCTGACTGAGGAATGGATGCTGCGGTGTCCAGCCAGCCCTGAAACCCACTCAAACTAAAACCCACCCGCCCCGTGTGTGCGCACAACCCCCTCTCGCTCGAGCGCCCGTTCCTCGGGGCGTTAATACGAACCAGGCAGGGGGATGTGCTCGCTCCAGAGCTGTAAGTGCAGGTGCTGCGGTAGGAGAAGTTACAGGCGCACACACGGCTGGTGCCTGCCCCGCTCCCGGCTTGCGCTCGGTGAAAAGGCACCGCCTCGGTCCACGGCGAACTTTCACATTTGTGACGTTTCAAAGACATTTTGTTGCAGAAAACCTCCTAGTTTTCCTTCTGTTTTATAAGAGGGTAGTGGGAGGTCAAACCGCTTGGGAAGCTCAAGCTTTTAAGGATGTTTTCTCACGTGTCCGTGCAGAACAGTAGTTTTCTGGTTTGGGGTTTTTCTTTCTTTTCTTGGTTGTGCTCTGCCAGGTGATCAGGTGAAGCAAAGCAAAGGCAGGTCAGCAGAGGAGGAAAAAACGTGGTCTTTGGTGAGGGAAAGA